>NW_027397070.1:36520429-36633980 GCF_003265705.2 Callorhinus ursinus
GAAGAAGAAGAAGAAGAAGAAGAAGAAGAAGAAGAAGAAGAAGAAGAGGAAGAGGAAGAGGAAGAGGAGGAGGAAGAAGAGGAGGGAGAGGGGGAGGGGAAGGTAAAAATACCCTTGCTCTGGGATTAAAAGTTCCATTCTGGCCTGCGAAGGTATGGATTCACTTGTCTATTCTGTATCTTAAAATACTATTTCCTATGTCCTAGGTAGAACTCTATTACCTAAGTATTTCTTCAAATTTTACAAACACCCTCCATCTCCTCCCTTGCAACAGCCTCAACTCCCTGATCCTTTGCCCTGATTCTTTTCCATCCACTCACCTTACCAAATTCCAACTCTGGTTAAATCCAACTCTTCATTACTTCTTCATCTATACACCTTTGACTAAACATGGATAGAGTAAAACAATAATCATACTCATGGATGCTAGTGGAACTCATGATCACTAGTCCCAAGCAGACCTTAGTGTTTAGCAAACCTACCAAATTCCCTTTGCCCTCTCACTTCTCCACCCTCTTAGATTACCATTTCATACCTACTTCTCTCTCACCATACCTTCAATACTTCTTCATCTCCTTCACCATCCTTACTCTCAGGTGATAACCATGTTTTTTATATTACTGAGAAGAGCAATCGGAAGAAAACTTCCAATATATATTTACTTGTTTGTCTCCCCTCCCCCCATTAGGATGGGAAGGAACTGTGTTATCTCCAGGACCTAGAATGGTGCCTGCACCATTCTGTATACCTAATCAGCATTTTGGGTTGATGAAAAAAAAATCAGTAAAATAGATAAACAAGGGGAACAAAACTCTCCTACAAGAGTCATAAGAAGGCTCATGTTAAGTAACTCTGGTGCCCAAGGTTAAATTAAAAGTAAATCTACCATCTCCCAGTTCATTGTTCTAGACCCAAATCATTTTGATATTATGGTGTTATCACAAAATCTCCTCTGCTCTTTCTCCAAAAGTTCCACAGTCGCCTTTATTCAACTTAAGAATTTGAGAGACATATTTTTTCTGCCACGATTTCCAAACACACTTTGCTATACTTCTACCTTCACAGAGATAGTAGGATGATTACTTAATGTCATAAATATTTTATTTCTATTGAATTTTTCATAATAATTTTACAGCTCATTTGAACAATAGAAAGTAGCTCATATAACAGCATTCGTAGTTACATTGTGCAATACTTTTTTCAGTGATCTGTTACGTATTTGAAAGGTGTGGAAAAGTCTAAAAATAAAAGTCTGTTTAAAATAAGCTCTTCCCCTACAAATTCTGGCCCTGGAAAGAGATAGTCTTCTCTAATGATTTTCACAACGGGGTCTGATTTTCCCTGCAAATTCTAATTTACATGCCTATCAAGCACATAGTTCAAAATCAAATGGTCTGAGTTGTTTGGAGTTTATTCAAATGCCACTTTTTTTGTAAGAATGAGTTATGCATTTAAAAGATTTTGCCTGATGAAGAACTCTGAGTTTCTGATGTAAGGATACAGGGATGGAGGAGTAGGCAGATAAATGGAAGGGCATTAACTTGAGAAATAAAAGTCAATGCTCAATATTAGCACCTTTTCCCCAATCTCACTATAAAATGCTGTCAATTTTTAGTTTCCATAAATAGACTCCATATACTGACACCATCAATGTTTAGCATATCAAAACTGAGAATGTACTGTAGGTATTCTCCCTAACTTCAGCAATGTCATGAAATCACTTAAAGAGAGAGAAAATAATATTCATCAAATATAAATATAAATATTATTTAAGGGAAAATACTGTGACACGAAAGCTTTTTACTCAGTATTACTGTCATTCAGTGTGAAAGCAAGAGAAATTCATCCGAAGAATGTTAGGGCACAAATCATATAAAAATTACTTATCTTTTATTTAAAAACATATTACTTTAGGGGCGCCTGGGTGGCTCAGTCATTAAGCGTCTGCCTTCAGCTCGGGTCATGATCCCAGGGTCCTGGGATCGAGCCCCGCATCGGGCTCCCTGCTCAGAGGGGAGCCTGCTTCTCCCTTTCCCTCTGCCATTCCCTCTGCTTGTGCTCTCTGGCTCTCTATGTCTCTGTCCCAATAAATAAAATGTTTAAAAAAAATAAAAATAAAAAATAAAAACATATTACTTTAAGATATAGTCAGCTGTTAACTGGAGGTTTTTCATAGATGTTCCTTATCAAGTTGAGGAAGTTCCTCTCCATTCCTACTTTGCTAAGAGTTTTTACCATGAATGGGTGCTGGATTTTGTCAAATCCTTGTTCTATGTCAAATGAAATGATATGATCTTTCTTTTTTTAGCCTGTTGAAATAGTAGATTAGTGATTGATTTTTTTCATGTTGAACCCACTTTGCATATGTGGAATAGATCCCACTTGGTTGTCATGTAGATTCAATTTTTGTTGAGTATTTTTATATGAATATTCATGAGAAATATTGGTCTATAGTGTTCTTTTCTAGTAATGTCTTTTTCTGGTTTTGGTATGAGGGTAGTGCTGGTCTCATAGAACAAGTGAGGAGAGTTCTCTCTGCTTCTATTTTTGGAAAAGATTGTAGATTTGCCAAAAATGAAAAACAGAAACATCATGGTGTTTCTTTGTTTTGGAAGTTTATTAATTATTAATTAATTTTTAATAGATATAAGATGATTTAGGTTATCTATCTCTCCTAGTGTGAGTTCTGGCAGTTTGCTTTTCAAAGAAAGGGTCGTTTCCCCTAAATTATCAATTCAGTGGTTATAGAGTTGATCAAAGTATTCCTCTATATGCTCTAATGTCCTTGAGATGAGTTGTGATGGCCCTTCTTTAACTTCTAATATTGGTAATCTGCTTCTTCTCCCTTTGTTCTTGGTTAGCCTGGCTAGAGGTTTATTAACTTTGATGATCTTTTTAAAGAACCAGCTTTGAGTTGTGGTGATTTTCTCTAATGTTTTCCTATTTTCTAGTTCATTGATTTCTGCTCTAAAGTTTCTTATTTCTTGTCTTCAGCTTGCTTTCAGTTAAATTGCTCTTCTTTGTCTCCCTAAGGTAGAAGCTTAGGGTTTTAATTTTATATCTTTCCTCTTTTCTCATATATGCATTTAATGTGACATACATTTTGCTCTAACCACTACTTTTGCTATATCCCATTAATTTGATAATTTGTAATTTCATTTTCAGTTACTCAAAATATTTTTCTAATTTATCTTCAGGCTTCTTCTTTGGCCCATGGGTTATTTAGAAATGTGTTAGTTTCTAAGCATTTGGAGATTTCTTAGCTATCTTTCTGTTATTGATTCCTAGTTTAATTCCATTGTGGTCTAAGGACATGCCTTTTAAGATTTCTATTCTCTTAAATTGGCCAAGGTGTGTTTTATGGCCAGAATGTGATCTATCTAGTGAATATTCCACGTAAGCTTGAGAACACAAATTCTGTTGCTATTGGATGGGGCACCCTGAATTTTAAAACAAACAAGCATTAAACCTAATACTATTAGAAAACTATTCTATTTTTAAAAACAGTATTTAAATTCATCCTAAACCTTCTAGACACTGGGTCTATGAGTAAAGGTAGAAGAACAGGTAGAGTAAGTCCAAAAGTGAATATTCGATCTTCCAGGAGATGATTTAATACACACATTTTCAGAAACATTCACAAATAAATTGTTCCATGTTATACTTTAAATGGTTTACACATTATAAAATTTTCCTCTTATAATTTGATGTTAACCAAAAACTGACCAAGTATAATATATGTGAATTCATATGCAAGGAATAAACCTATAAAATTTTTCTATAATTATGATTACAGTTGGAAAAATTAAACTTTCATGCCAGTTTTTTTAAAGAGGTAAGAAAAGGCAATGCCAAATGCAAAGAGGAAGATTACATTTTTAGTCTCCTGAGAGATTATTAAAAATAACATGTCATAAAACTTCTAAGAGTATTTGAAATTCTTCATTTATCAGACACCAGTTTTTAATTTAAACGTAATTGGAGAGAATGAAATGAGAGTAAACTACATAGAAAACAGGATAAAAGCACATACCACTGACCACTGATTTCTATAACTCTCTTCCTGAATATTAAAGTCAGTAAGACTGTAGTCAGGATGTTTGCATTTTGCCAGCTACTCTCTTGATAACAAAATTATTCTTCACATAATCTAACAGCATCTACCCAAGAGACTCTACAAAAGCTGAATAAGTAAAGGGTGAAAAGTAATGTGAAAAAAGTCAACTAACCAATCTCTAATCAATTCAACAAAATTCAATCAACTGATCAACTGTGCTGTAAAAAAAGGACTTCACCCAAACCATCTCACAGGCTGTTTATTTTGTGTTTCTAAAGTTCATCCTGGAAGAAGTTGTCAAAACTCCCATTATATTGATTCTAAATTAATAATGCTCTACGATAGTTCTTCCTTATGTCTTATCTCAATTCCTCTTATTATAATTTAAGTTAACCAACTATTATTTCTACTTTGGATAGCCATGCTATTTCCATTCAAACGGTATGATTGAATAAAACTGGTTGTGGATAATTACTAGCATGAATGTAAAGCAAAAGAAGTACCAAATAGTAAAATTTTGTGTTCCAGTTCAACCTCTGTATTTTTTAAATAATAATATATTTAATTGACAGCCTAATTCTTAAGTGTGGCCATTCCTTTGAAAATTACCTTTTGTTGGGGTGCCTGGGTGGCTCAGTCAGTTAAAGTGATCAACTCTTGATTTCAGCTCAGGTCATGATGTCAAGGTCGTGAGATCAAGCCCTGCATTGGCTCCACACTGGGCAGGGAGCCTGCTTAGGATTCTCTCTCTCCCCCTCTGTCCCTCCCCCAACTCTCTCTCTCTCAAAAAAGAAAAAGAAAAAGAAAATTACCTTTTGTTGAATCATCCTCTATTGGCTGTTTGAACAACGTAATATCCTTGAAAGTACATAGGAACAAGACCACCTTTTCATGTTCGTTTCTTATTGGTGCAATTTGCATATAAAACCAAACAGGGGTTCCTGTAAGAGACAGAAAGGACAACAGCATGTGACATAGCCTCAGCAATGATGTGGTCTCCTCCTTGCCTCTTTCTTAAGCTGCCGACTGCTGTGCCAAGAATGAGCACCGAAACAACAGTATTTTAATTGCTTTCAGAATTTAAAAAAAAAAAACTTTAACTTTGTATCAATTACCAATTGCTCAAATATTAATAAACATTTTTCAACCCAAAATATCAAAATGTGAAAGTAAAGCTGAGGGTGACATTGCACCACGCAGGGGCACAAAGGCTGTGTCACTACAGTAACACCTGCATTACCGTTAGGTCTGGGTCCCTGCACCTCCACCGCTCTCTCCAACTTCCTTTTCATACTTTGACCATGTGTGACCACTCCTACATGCTTCTCTCTTCCTGTCCCTTTGAGAAGTGTTTTCAATTGACTTCAACAGCAATCCCTGATGCTCTGATAAGCATTCCTCTTGGAAGAACATTTGAAATGCTATTCCTACCTCAAGGCTCTCTCGTCAGTCAGAGTTATAAGATGGCTCTATGCCTTTGACAGCACCCCCACATCAGAGAGAGAGGATGTCAGCAACGCTTGATGTCTGCTGTACACAGAGCTCTACCTGAAGCTTTTAAGGCGACCTTGAGAGGGGAAAAAAAAAGACATGCCCCCAGCCCTTGAGATTCTCAGGTATCTTCATGAGCCACTGCTTCCTATCTCCTTCACTCAAAGGATGAGGCTTGACTCTGTCACTATGTTCTTTATTTTTTTTTTTGCAGTTGTTCAAATATTCTTTATTTTTTAATAATTTACCAGTTGCGTATAACACCCAGTGCTCATCACATCATGTGCCCTCCCTAATGCTCATCACCCAATTACCCCATCCCCCTGCCCACCTCCCCTCCAGCAACCCCCAGTTTGCTTCCCATAGTCGAGTCTCTCATGGTTTTTCTCCCTCTCTGATGACCTCCCATTCAGTTTTCCCTCCCTTCCCCTACAATCCTCTGAGCTGTCACTAGTTCTTTAAACAATGGCTCCTGCAGGCTCCAGAAAACAGAGTTTCAGAGCACTTAAGGCTTTGGATTTGGACAAACCAGGAATTGGCATTATATCAAACAATAAATATTTGAAGACACAAGAAATGCCTTCAAAGGAGTAATTATCCATTAAACGATAAAACACTGAAGGAATGTTCCATCAGAATCAAAAAGACACACTTTCCATTATATTCTTTCCAAGCCATCATGCAGTAAAGCCTCTCCAAATTTTCTATCTTAAAGACATAAAGGCTTTTGTTAGGTTTGGGATTTGGGGAGTGAAATATGCAGCTATTAATAGTCTCTACGTGAGAGTTGATAGTCTGTTAGTGGTGCAACAAAAACCAAATTAGAAAAACCTTCATACCTTTGGCCAAAAAACTCACAGAGTAATGTCACCACAATAGGGAATCTGTCCTCTACACAAGAAGAGATGGCTTAACTACCAGGTTCAAGAAGTCAGAGAATTAGAAAGAGGAGGTGTTTATAGAATATTCAGTTCTGACAACCAGATCCTTTGCAACCCTGGGGCCCTATGAAAACACGGCCCTTTCCAAAATGATCACTGGGTGAGACAGGGATCTCAAAAACCATCACACCATCTCGCAGAGAGGCTTGTTCTTTGTTCTCACTGCTCCTTCTTCTACACAGTGTACCCAAGAACTGTGAGTGATATACGCAGTTCTACAAATCACCAGACACACATGCTAGCAGATATGTGGCCTATGGCTGTTCCAACACAGTGAGCTTGAGGCAGCAGGGTCATAAACAGAGAAAGGGGCATTAAAAATCAGTCATTTTCCAAGGTCTGTGAAAAATCTGAACAGAAAGAGACGATGTTACATTTTGCACCTTCTATGAAAAGAGCAACTTTTCAAATTTTAGCCTAGAGTCAAGACTGTTTCTTTAAAACTGCTTTCAGCTATCAAAGTTGACTTACAGGGTCAGATTCCCCAAGTAGACGGAGTATTTGCGGAGTGGCTGGTAAAATATCCATACTCTGGTCTGGGGGTTCAAAGGAGCAGAAAGTCTGAGAGCGTTAGGCAGAGAGGCCAGTTGTAGATGGAAACTCAGGGCAGTGTCTTAGCATTGATTATCTGGGCGGCCCAGGCTATCACAGGTGTGCCTTTGTGCAGACAGGAAGACCCATTTAAACCATCACCCCAGTGCTACTGTTTCCTTCCCAACAGTAGAAACGGTTCCCGCTAATCAGAGCAACGCACCTTAAAAATAGAACCTACAAACTGAAATGTCAATGATGACACGTGTTAAATCAGATCCCCCATTTGCAAAATGCTGTTTAACCTATTACTTAATGGAAGTGTTAGGAAGACGTGGCATTCAGGCCTTCCCAAAATATTTATCTACAGACATGTGAATTTTTCTATCTAACATTTTTAAAAAGTTACAAGAACATACTTTTCTTAGTTGATGTTCAAGAACCTTCAGGTAACAATTTACAAGATTTTTTAAAGCTCCTTTCAGTGTAGTAGAACTCCACTAAAATACATAAATGATATCTACCCCTCATATTAATGAAAAAAACTCAACGCAAATAAGAGAATTTCAAAACATTAAAATAAAGCAAAATACTACCTTGGAAGGCAACTTTTGGAAATATAAAATTCAAGTTCTTGTTAACATGATTTAAAGGATATAAGGAAAACAGAATCTCCACAAAGGTATTTTTAAGAAACTCAGACACTATGAACGTGGTTCTCATGCTTTAAAATCAGGCAAAGATTTGTTTATTCTTCTTAGTGTCAAAGTGAAATGACATTAGTAATAGGGAATATCCTTAAATTATTTGCTAAACTCAGGGCACATAGCTAAGTCATTCAAAGGAGAACAACCCTATATGAAAAGGATACAGGGTTTTGACATAGGAGTCTACTACAAATTTATCAATATATATCTGGACCTGGTGAGAAAGACCCAGAGGACACCTCAAGCTTGACTTTTCTCCGGTCGAGGCCAGAGCAGTTCAGAATGAATTGTTTTCTAGGTGACAAGCCAACAGACATTTGGCTATGAATAAAGAGAAATACCTCTTTGGCCTTGATTCTGAAATGAAAGATAAAATAATAAGACATTCCATAGGTAAAACCACTAAAGATCAATATTCCCATTACCAAGTGTACTAATTTTAAAGCAATGCCTGTGGCTGTGATTATCTCTTTGATGGTCTATTAATAAAAAGAAAAACCTAAGTTCAATTCTAAATATTTTGTAGTGAATAAATGTTTGAGTAAGATGGAAAGGATGAATTATGCTGTAAAAAATCCAGCCTGCTCTGAACATGGAGGAAGTGCTTCCTGTTGAAGCTAAAATGCTTCCCAAACTGGGGAAGAATTTAGTAACCATCAATTTCCACTAAAGAGAATAACTGGCTTTGGGATGCCTGGGTGGAGCAGTCAGTTGAGTGTCCGACTCTTGACTTCAGCTCAGGTTATGATCTCAGGGTCATGAGATCGAGCTCCACATTGGGTTCCATGCTCAGCAGGGAGTCTACTTGATATTCCTCTCCCTCTGCCCCTCCCACTCATGTTCTCTCCCTTTCTTTCTCTCTCTCTGTCAAATAAATAAATAAATCTTTTAAAAAATGATAATAATTGGCTTTGCTGTCATTTATCATTAACACTAGATAAATTGACCTGTCTTGTAAAATGACTGTTCATTTTAAAAAAAAAAAAAGGTCAACTTGGGAAAAAGAAATAGAAGTCAGTGACCACACTATTCAAAGAAAACAAATTAGAAAGGAAATCTGGTTGTGGAGTACATTAGTTGGTTTTTGTTTGGCTGCAAATTCTGAAAGAGAGTCCATATCATGAGGTCTTATGTGATATATAATGGACAACTGATCACTCACAAATTCCATCCTAGAGAACAGTTCACCATAATCAATACATATTTACCAGATGTGAATGGCCTATTCTGAAAGTAGGAACTACTTCTGTTAGCCTTCTACACAAAAGAGTCAGAGCCTAGCAAAAGGCCACATTGGTAAAGACCTCAAGTCAATAACACAAGTCAGTCATGCACATGTAGAAAGGGAATCACACATACTCAGTGATACCAATCACCTTTTCCATTAACCACAAGAAGAAATGAATGAATTTCTCTATCATTTTTAGTTGCTGTCATGTAACTGTAGGATCTTCACCATGAGTATTAATTACAAAACATTTTGCCACCTCACACACACACACAAAATCACATTTAAAATACACCACATTTTCCTGCCATTCCTCAAAAGTTTGCTTTTCAAAGGGAGAATCATTCATTAGTTTTGCTATCTAATTTTATCAGCACCTCCTGCCTTTACCAAGAGAAGGACAAAGTTTGATATTCTCTTTACACTATAGCTCAACCACCACTAACCAAAACATAACATTAATCAGAGCTGACACATCTTATTGGTAATTTAGATACTTACTGTTTTTCTTGTACAGAAGAACTTCAAAGCAGTTTGAATCGTAGTTGTCAAAAGTCTGTCTGACTTTCTCAATGGTCTTCTTGTCAGTCAATTCTCCATACATAAAACTGGGAAAAAACAAACAATCCATTTCAGTTTTGTGTTGCTTTTCAAATGCTATATAAAATCACATAGTTGTCTCTTTTGATTGAGTATTCAAATTTAGGTATAAAATTAAATACTGCTCCCACAAAACAAACTAAATTATTGAAACAATGTTTTAATTGTGATTGTTAAACTTCTTGCTAAAAGCTAGGTTTAGAAATTATTTCATATGTATATATATATATATGTATATATATATATATATATATAAAGAAAGAAAGAGAGAGAGAGAATCACCAACTTACATAGTTCATATAGGCATGAATTTCAGTAACTATGGTTTAGTTAAATAACACCAGTTTCCCAACAGCACAATTCAAATTTCATTTATCATAGTATATTAGCTGTAAATAACGGCATAAAGTATAAACTTTGCTGTTAGCTCCTCAGCCTACAAATCACTAGTAAATAACAGATACACATCACAATCAGTAACCAATCACATCACTTCTTTCAAAGCCCCTCAGTCTTGGTCCCGGTGCATCTGTTATTCAGTTCATGCCCAGACTCAAAGCATGTAGTTGTGTTGCCTCCTTGGCTCTCAGCAATAAACCCATGTGACATTTTACAAAAACAGATCATTGAAAGCAGGAGTTAGCCATCAAAGATTAAAGTCTAGCAAAGAAAAGAGAAATGATAATGCTGGAAGGGGACATTCATACTGAACATAAATGAAGGTATAGATGAAACACAAGACTATGGCATATTGACACTGTCGTCATTTGAGAGACTCTAGATGTGCAGCCAGAAGAACTTAGGGAGGGTGAACTTATCAACATAAACCAGGAAAGCGATTGTGACAAAAAGGATCAAGTTTTCCCAGAGGAAGTGTCGCCAGTAAAAAAAATTTCACATTAAAAAAACCACAGGAGATAGTTCACAATCGTGAGAGTACAGGAATAAAATAGTTGTGGTTGATGCAGATTTATGAAGGAGTATGAGCATTTACTAAGAGAAAAAAATGCTCTCTTCATGTCATGCTATATTAGGAGAAGGCAGTATAATTCAAGTGACTCATGATAGTTTTCTTAAAAAGAAATGAAATGCTTTAATTCTCAATGTTTCTTAAGTTCTAAATCACAGTGTGCTAAATATGAGTTTTACTATTATTTGCATTTCCCTGCATTTATAACCAAGAGTAAGAGAGTTTTTAATGTTTTGACAGACATGGGTAAAGTCACAGAATAATCACAAATTTTTCCACTGAGTTTTAAGATCGTATTGCATGGTTTCAGCCTGCATGGTCTTTTTTATTTTCTCACACACAAGGATATGTGAAGAGTCCATGTTACACATATAATACAACAACATTCTCATCAGTTATGAGGATTTTTCTCAAGACAGGTGCAGGTGTTGCTAACAGGAGAAAAATGATGGTGATAAATTGAAGAAGATATACACTGTTGCCATGGGTGAGGGAACATACAAAACATATGTTAAAGAGTGAGATTTTACATGCCACAAAAATTTCCCAATGTTTGAAATTATCTGTTTTTCTAAGAGAACCTCACCAAAAGTGTGATTATCTACACAACTGAACCAGTCAAGGACTACAAGCCTCTAAAACTTTACTTGTGATGCTTCCACAATCATCAGTTGTGCATCTGGTTTTAGATACACAGTTCTACTAGTTAGCATAATTGTCCAGAACCTATCTTCCACCAGAAAAGAATATGTGGCACCTGCCAGATACCTTGACTAAGTTTCTGAAGGTTCAAGTCTATCTTTGTTTTTGCTTTTCTTCCAGTTTCAATGAGTTTGCATATCAGCCAGAGGCTAATCCAAGTGAGGTAGGGCCTAAAGCTTATACAATCTTAGGGACCCTCTTTAAAGAAAATAATACAAAATTATAAAACAAAATTAGGTACAGAGCTTTGGAAAACACCCACTCAAGGAAGGGCCTCTGAGTTAAGATTCACTGTCTTCAAGGGAAATCTGCCCCTGAATTTATCAACCTAGAAAATTTACAACATGAAAAATATAGTTGAATAGCAAAATAAAAAAACAAAAACAAAAACAAAAAAAACCTAGTGGATTTAACAGCAATGCCATATCACAGCCAGAAATTACAGAGTCATGGCCCATCTTATGATAACACCTTGAGCAACTAGAATTCTAGAAACTAAAAAAGGGAAAGAAATAAAGCTTATTACCAAAGACTGCCTAATCTGCATCCTGCATTTTCAATTATAGTATTTCTATCTTTTATTAAAAAAGAAAATTTTCATTGTCATTATAACAGTAAAATAAGAGAATCTCAGAATAAAATGACAGATTCTAACCCCATAATTTCAGAGCCAGACTCACAGAAGAAGCCTCCAAGCCTACCTATAACACAGCACTGAAAAACCATTATTTCTGCCAAAGCCTGAACTCCAGCTCATGACAGTCTCATGAAAAATCTCTTAAAGGCATTACACTGAAACTAGAATTACTCAGTTAAAGGCACCCTCCTTGCCCTCCAAAAAATAAGACACTACTTTAATACTGTTAATATTTTTTACACACAGGTGAACTTTTTAAATCAACCAGTTCCTTTTAAATTGACTGTTATTTTTAATTTAAAGACTTGTTAGTAGAAAGAAAACATTAAAAAACAGGAAAAAAGTTAAGATATGGTTAAGTTAACTAAATGTTTATGGTCTTAATAGGAAAGAAAAGAAAAACCATCTTACTCCTGTTAGTAAATGTCAGAGCTCTATAGTTCAATAAACTAAAACACAATATCCACAACTGGCCAACAGAAAAACATTTAAAACAAGAAAGCATCTACAATATAACAAGCAATTAAGATTTTAAAAATTTTGAAAAATTAATAGGATTTAAAAATAAGTTACAACTTAAAAAAACTGTCTTGGAAATTGATGTAATAATATCACTTAATAAAAAATAAAACACAAGTCCAATTCAGTGAAAATTCCAAAGAGAAGATGAAAAAAGCAACTTTTCAAATAAACTCTAAAAATTCTATAATATATTCTTCATTAATTTAGCCCTCTCAATGGTAAAATTACCTGTCCTAATAGAGGCACTTTAAGAAAAAAAAAATCCCAGATTATTACAATCTGAGTATTTCATTAAAAATTTGTCTTTTATTTCTTACATTGTTTCACTCATGTTTTTCATTTTAAGTTTATTAAACCAAATATATGTAACAGAATGCATATTTGAGGTGGTAAAATGCAGCAATTAACGAATAAAAAATATTTCAAAATGAAATATATATAAAAAATATAAAAGATGTCTGAAATGTATTATCCATCCTCCCAATGAAAGTATTTCCATCTGATGTTCAAACCATACTGATGAAGTCAATGCTTCCACAAAGTCTATGAGAATGGCACATTTGTTTATTTGCTCAGCTATTTACATGTAAATGCTGAGTGTCTTTATCAAGCTTTCCAGCAGCCTGACTCTGGAAGGCTGAAGCTCAATGCAGTCTTTGAATGGTTAATGGAATTTGAAGGAAACCAAGATTTAGAAATGGTAATCATCAGGCTTTGGAAACTGTATACCTATATAATAATTTTGCACATTTTTTATGTGTACCCTCCAGGAATATATAATGGGAATATAAAAAATTTTCAGAACTTCAAATTGCTCTATTAGAATGCCAAGCTCTCCTTAGAGTAATTATAAATGACTTCCTCAGCTGCACTGTTATCTTATTGGAAAGGAAAATAAAATTAGATGCTCAGTAGCTATCTATCCCCGCTATAATACTGAGTGGTCACGATATAAGAGAAGTCCACCCACCACTTACAAACTGCATAATTCATGGGCAAGACATATAATTGCTTTGACCTTCAGTTTCCTCATCTGTAAAATGATGATAATGTTCATATACCTCAGAGGGTGAGGGTTTTAAAAAGATAATGCACATGAAGTCACAAATTATAATGGGCTGTACAATGGCTGAATTATGACTGGAATACTTCTTATGGGTGGGGTTAGAAGAAAACCCCTCCAGGCCCAACCCCACTACTCTCTAGCTCCTCTACAATTCTAGAACAGGGGTTGGGCCATGCTTGCTAATGGGCAGGGTCACTGTGTCTTAAAGGGATACATACATCACTTTGTGTGTCTCCTTTCTTTATGAGCCATGAGGTTGAAGCACAAACCCAGGGCCTACTCCTGAATATTCTGGCCACTTTTCTTGCCACACAACTAACTGGTGGTAAAATTTGGTCTTGGGAGTAAGGGAGAAATTTTCCTGAGGCCTGGCCTAGGCTAAATCCAGCTTGCCTGAGCATTGGGCAGTATAACTTTCATGTATTTTCTGCCCTGGCAAATTTCTAAGGACAGGTCGCCTTGGTTTATAGCAGGATTTACCTATTCTTGGATCCCTTGTTCTGTCAATAAAATCTCACAAACAAGCCTCATTATGATACCTACCAGCAAGGATGGCTATAAATGTTGACAGAGTTTCAAGGGAGAGAGGAACCTTACAAACAAAAAATATATATATAACCTATTCATGAGTTCTGCCAATCTATCTTAATCTGCTAATGGTCAACAACGCTCTTGGACTAAAACACCATATTTAGTCACCGCAAAAAGGATAATATTATCTACAGGCTGTAATTCACAGCCTAGCAAATGCTTCATCACAGAAACCACACAGATTGACTTAATGCAGTTGGTAAATGTGGTCTCTCGCTCAGAATCAGCCACAAGAATAAAATTTTCACAAAAGTTAATGGGAGAATGGGCTCAAATCTATATAGTCAAAGGATCAAAAAGTAAAAAGCCTGAGGGGGGGAGTAAGGAGGAAAATTTACAAACAAATAACACAGCTTTCAAAATCTTAAAGAGGTAATTTTAGAATAAATCAAAGCTTTATACATTGAATCGTAACCAAAATGTTTCACAACCCATTAATTTATATGAGCTTAAAATGATTTAGATAGAGTCATAAATGGTAGATCCATGGCATGTAATTAATGGAAACCAGGGAGAGCCGTGGACATCTCTAACCTTTGGAGTGTGACATCACTGAGGCACCTCTGCTCTCCAACACCTTCCCCTGGTGCCACTGTGTGAGGAAGAGCCCTCAGCCAAATGGAACCAAACTGACTGACATCCATCATGTGTAATGTGCTCTCACTGGCTGAGATGACCCTATGTTAATAAAACTACTTGTGAAATACATCCAATAAAGTGCCTCTTAATTGCTTCATTGTCTCATTTGATGGCTTGGATAAAGGATTATTAATGAGCCTCCCAGAGGGGAAAAAAAAAGGTATTTCAAAGGATCTATATATTCCAATCCTCCCTACCTATATTATTGCTCTTCTCACACTTCTAAAAAATAAGCAATCAAACAAAAGCAAACAAACAAAAAAACAGAAGGGGCTTTTAAAAATCTCTCAGGTCAATCAAAGCTAAAATGCTAAAGTGGTTTCTACCTAACCTATGATAGCATGTCTTGATGTCTTTAATGTCATGGCTTCCTGGGGGTCATGAGATAAGATCAGATGCTTTTAAATACCCTCCCCCCAAAACCTACAATCTCCTTTAAATATGCAATACATTTTGTGTCCTTCAATAAATAACAAAACAGTCCAAAGGCTTGGAAACGCAATTATTAAATAATAAAATGGACTAGATTTGAAATTCCTACCAATCCTGAAGTGTCATTAGAATGTTTTTCTGAACTTTTAGCCAAAACAAAAATGAGATGGTACCTAGCACACATCACATTTTTAAAAATAGAAATGTAGGGGCACCGGGGTGGCTCAGTTCGTTAAGCATCCTACACTTGATTTCAGCTCAGGTCATGATTTCAGGGTCCTGGGATGTAGCCCCAAGTCAGGTTCTGTGCTCAGGGTGGAGTCTGCTTGTCCCTCCCCTTCTGCTCCTTCCCCTGCTCCTCTCTCTCTCTCTCAAATAAATACATAATTTTTTTTAAAGTACATACTATTATGTACTATTATGAAGCACAAGGATGTAGGAAAAAAACACTCCCTTGTGGCTGCCGAGAGCAGAAACAGGTACTCTGGACAGAAAGGGCAAAGAAGGAACAAGGAAATGGAAGAACTAAATATTAACCTCTTGATATTGTAAAATCACAAATTAATATTTTTTTCATTTCCCCAAACAACCCATATTTCAGTATTTTAAATGTAGAACATTAATTTTTGTTGGTGACTACTTTAATCCATCCATAATCTAAGTTATATAAAAAGATGACTGATTTTTTCAGCATATAAAATGTCATATTGTTTCCTCACAGACTGATGCTCACTGATTTGCAGTTTCTTACTCTGGGTATGTTTGCCTAAAACTTCTCATTATTAAAATCAGTAAAATTCTTTGAATTATTTGTAAGGCTATCTTCAGTGTCAAATTAGTTATCTCCAACTAGAATTGTGGTGATTCCAAACTTTATAATAACTCTTAGCTTTAACAATGTATTCCTATATGTGTATATAATTTTTTCTTTCCTTCTTTTCTTGTTTCCTTGTGCAAGATATTCAAAGGTTTTTATAGACTTATACAGGAAATAGAAAAAAGCCATATGTAAAAAAAATCAGAATCAAAATGCAGATACTGTTCTGTGAACTATTTTTTTGTTTGTTTGGTTGGTTGATTTTTTTACTTAAAAAATATTTGTTAGCAAAAAAAAAAATGTTGTTAGCTTCTTTCAGTGTCTTATCCTTCCAACATATGATTTAGAAAGTTAGGCTTTGCCATAATATTTTTTAGCAAACCTACTACTGGACATTTTGACTATTTCTAGGACTTTATTCTTCTAAAAAATGCTGCAGTAAACATAAAATGGGTAGAGTTTTATTTTAAAAGGAGACAAGGAGCCTTAAAAGGGGAATACATTAGAATAAATTATGCCTAGAAGAAAACCTGGTAAGGTTCAAGTATCATCTGCTCATGTATCAGATGCTAGTCTTCATTGTTCTGTGAAGGCATTGAACTGGTTACAATTTTTAGATCAGCCAAACACTTTGGGTGTTTTGTGCAATCAAGTAATAACTGTTTACGTTAATAATACTATCATTTCAGGGGCACGTGGGTGGCTCAATCAGCCGAGCAGCTGATTCTTGGTTTCAGTTCAGGTCATGGTCTCAGGGTCCTGGGATCAAGCACCACAGGGGGCTTCGCGCTCAGCGGGGAGTCTGCTTCTGGGTCCTCTCCCTCCCTCTGCCCCTCCCTCCCACTCATGCTCCTGCATGCGCACACTCTTTCTCTTTCAAATAAATAAATAAATCTTTTTAAAAATGCTTTAAAAAAAAGAATATTATCATTTTGAAAATACCATCTCTAACAATAGTGAAGAAGAACTGGGGAAGGTTTGCATACTTCTTCCCACAGTGAAAAAGCATAACATAATCCAAAGCTTTCTGCTCTCTCACCCACCTTAAACACCGTAACACTTGGGATGAAATACAATAAACAAAAGCATGTTATACAGTTATACAGAAGACCTAGGTTAGGGTTTATTGCAACACAAGCCAATCGAATTCAACAAATACAAACACAAAACACTGAGCTGTGTCCTTAGTGCATACAAAAGTGAACAAGATGAAATACCTTGCTTAAAGACATTTATAATCTAACACTGGTGGTGGGAGGAAAAAAGCAGCTCTTTTAGGGGAGAGAATATGCTAATATAACATGGAAGCATTTTTTTTTAATGAACCCTTTTGTAGGACACATTGCACATGCCAACGAAAAGAGACCGGAAGTAGAGGCTGATACACGGAATCAAGAAGAGATGGCAGCAGGACTTTACAATATATCCAGATATGAAGAGCAATATGTCTCAAAAATGACAAAAGCAATAGCAATGAAAACCCCATGGGATAAGGGAAGCTAGTTCAAGGTCAGATGATGATGCCAAATAATGAACCACAAGGGAGTCAGAGGAGGAAAATCTTGTTGAGAGCATCATAAATACCTTCAGGTGGAAGATGGCATCTGAAACAGGCATGGCATGATGGTGGGATGTCCACAGTCCAAAAAGAACTACATCAAAAACTAATGATGTAATGTATGGTGATTAACATAACAATAAAATTTTAAAAAAGAAGAAGAAATGGGTATGGGAGCATCTACAGTCCCTGGAACTCTCTGTAGAGCCTGTTCTATAAGTAACATCTACCATAAAACTAACATTTTCCTAACCTAAGCCTGCTGAGACATAAGAGAACAGAGAAGCTCAATACAGACCTTAACCTCCCAGAACTTAGAACACACACCTTAGTGGCAGTGCTGGCCTGGGAGCTAATATTCGTCCAACAGAAGAAAAAGGCACAAAGACATCAGTGCTACCAAAGGCAGTTTCTCAATAAAGGGCCACAGTTTTCCATCACTCTTGCTTACCAATTTCAGACCTGGGAGTGAAGATTGAATGTGGAAATAACTTTAGAGAGAAAAACGAAGATTGTGGGGACCAGAGAAGTGAAGGAACATATCTGAACAAACTATCTCTCAAACCTGCCTAAACATCAGAATCATCTGAGCCTATGGTTAAAGGTACTGATACCTGCCCCCACCTCCCACCCTGGGTGATTCTGAATGAACAGGTGATTCCCAGACGTAAGGTTTGGGAATCTATGTGGTGCAAAACCTCTCCAAGTGATTCCTACATGTAGTCAGGTTTAGACTCACTGGTATAATATGAAATCCCTGGCTTCCATTAAGATGTAGAATATATATATATATCTTTTTTTTCAGCATATATAGAAAAAATACAAATAAATCATTGTATTTCCCTGGGCAAGTCCCTAAACATAACTCTACCTCAGTTCTCTGCTCTGGAAAACAAAGGATTTGGAGTAGAAGATAATTTAGTTCCCTTATAGTTCCAAAATAACATGATTTTGGTGCTTAGTTAAGCTCTTAGTGAGAGCTTTGAAGAAAAATTAACTCAAGGAAAAAACTTCCCATCTGGCCTTACTGAAATATTGTGAAAAAGTTTTCAGATCTAAATTGGTTCCTTTATAGAATTTCCTTTTCTTTTATACGATCTTTTTTCATAATACTCTCTTTAAACTCACAGATATGGCATATTTTAGAAAGAATTGTTATAAATAATGTAAAGGCCAGATTCTGTTTTACATAAGCCAAACAAAATAGCAATGGTACAATGTACCAACATTACAAAGTACATGTGATTTACACAGGATGTAAAAACTTCATTTTGACCTTCTTTAAATGTTCGTGAACTACGTCCTACTTGGCTGGGGGCTGTTTACTCTGTTCAAGACCGTTTTAGCAGCTCAAGAAGTACTGATACCATCAGCGTTTCTCTGATGGAGGATGCTCCTTTCATCACTCAGCACCTAGAATAGTTTATGGCTCATCACAGATAGTCAAAAAATATTTACTGAATGAATTAACAGATTTACAGATATGCAAAAGCTTTTTCTTTGCACAAGTTCCCCCCCAAGGGCTCTTAAACTATATTTTTCCATTGATAATTTAGTCTCCTTAATATTCTAATACAATTTTTACTCTACGGTTTTTATATGTGAGTAAACAGATTCTGGTACCAATGGGGGGAGGGGTGGGGAAAGGGGGACGACAGTCTCCACACCAACAAGCAATTCTTGGGACACCAGCTGGTTCTATCACCAGCTAGACCCCAAGACCTGACCTTTACTGCCCACCTGCTTGTACTCACCGACCTTTCTCCCACATTTTTCCTTAAGCTCTCCTTTCCAGCTTAGCTCTTAACTCAAGCAAATGGAAAGCGAAACCGCCCCCCCCCCCCAAGCAAAAGCGGCTGCGCTGACAAGACCTCCAGTGGACCCAGCACAGGCACCAGTTTCAGCTTAACCCCTAACTCGCGCCTGCGCAGATGGACCACGGAGCAACCTCTGGAATGACCGACAACTACCTTTACCTCATTATAATACTACAGTCTCCGCCCTTGGAGGAGCACAAGCCTCATTTACATAACATACAGTGTGGGTATAAGCATGTTTTGCGTGACCTTATGCCCACCTCTGCATTCGATGATAAGTCTTACCTATCTAAATATTCATCCTAACCCTAAATAAAAGGAATCCATTCACCCCCGCTCTGGGGACTCACGGCTTTGGAAGCCATTCTCCTTCATGTCTTTATTTGCTGCAGATAAAGTTTTGTTTGTGCGACTGATATTCAACCTGGTGCAGTTTCTGACTCACCAAGGAACGAACTCACATTGGTTCAGGCACAGCTGTCATACAATTCAACTGAATTCTGGCACTATCTATCCGGAGATAGCATAATTCCACAAGTCAAGGGTTCTGTCTGACAAGACAGACAGACTCCAGACACCAGTTGAAAGCACAAGTTGTTACTTGTACTTCTGACCTACCAACTACAAATTGGAGGTTTCCACAATCTTCTTGGGTTTGATTAATTTGCTAGGGCAGCACACAGAGCTCAGAGAAATATTTTACTTACCAGATCCCTAGTTTATTATAAAAGGATACAACTCAGGCATAGCTAGATCAAAGAGATGCGCAGGCGAGGTATGGGGGGAAGGCACAGAGTTCCATGCTGTCCCCACGTACTCCACTCTCCCAGTACCTCCATATGCTCACCAACCCAGAAGCTCTCTGAACCCTGTCCTTTGGTGTTTTTATGGAGGCTTCACTACATAGTCATGACTGATTAATTCTTAATTCAACCTCCAGCTCCGTCCCTTACCTAGAGGTAGGGAGGTTGAGGAGCTGGAGTACTGAATGTTTCAACCCTCCAATTACCTGGATGGTTCCCCTGGCAATAGTCTCCATACTAAGGTTACTTAAGCTCTTTCCAAAAGTCACCATTGACATAATAAAAGGCACCTTTATCGTTCTTATCACAGGAAATTCTAAGGGTTTTAAGGCCCTGTGTCAGGAACTGTGTCAAAGACCAAATATATATTCCTTATTATAAATAAATCCCAGTATCACAGAGAATCTAAGCACAGGAGTTTCCCCTTATCTGGGGAGGATCCGTTCCAAGACCCCCCACTGTGGATGTCTGAAATCGCAGATAGTACATAACACTGTATAAACTGGGTTCTTCGTCCTATACATACATACCTATGATAAAGTTTAATTTATTAATTATGCACAGGAAGAGATTAACAATAATAATAAAATATAACAATTATAACAATATACTGTAATAAAAGTTTTGTGAGTGTGGTCTCTCTCTTTCTCTAAGCATCTTTTGTATTGTACTCACCTTTCTTGTGAAGATGGGACATGAGAAAATAGCGTAGCATTTCACAGGAAATGAGAGGAAGTGAGGTGAATGATAAAGGCACAGAAGGAGGAGCATCTGCTCCTGGAAGTTTAAACTGTGGGTAATAAACTACTGGAAGCATGAAACCACAGGAAACAAAACTGCAGGAAGCAAAAACCACAAGGAAGCAAAACCGAGGTCAAGTGGGGGACTACTGTAGTTTAACCACATGCAGCATTTACTTAAACTTCAGAAAAGATTCCTGGGCTGTTCTCTTACCTACCTGCAAGTGCTGCTTTTCTGCATCACGTCAGCTCGATGATACCCAGAGAGTTTGCAAAAACCGTCATTACTATAAACTACAGGCCAATCCACAATCTGGGCATTTCCCAGTAAGAAACTTGATTCTAAAGAAGAAAGAAGGAAAAGGAAGTTTTTTTATCTTCATTTAACAATGTTCTTCTTTCAAGTAAACAAAAAGACAAATTTATAGACAAATACAATTATGGTTTGTTACGGCACAAATAATAAAGCTTATTCTTGAGATTGACATAATCGGTTCAGCATGATTATCTAATGAGATCAGCAATAAGTACCAGATTTGCATACAAACAAAAACTCCATTAAAGAAAAAAGCCAGTTTATAATACCTCTTTGCATTCAAATCTAATCTAATCTATGAAAAACAAGTATGGTTAATATTAAGTAAATGTTAATGACTATAATAATTACACCTAAACACAGATTAATTTATTAAGAATAGGGCCAGAGTCACTTCTCCACTAATTGAGAAAACTAAACTTGATAATATTGAGGCAAATTTGTATGACTGCTCCAAAAATTCTATTATTATAATTTTGACATGACGGGACAAATTGTCCATTAGATTGATCTTGAGAAGTCTAATTTAAAATAACATTGAAGAGGGGTGCCTAGGTGGCTCAGTTGGTTAAGCTTCGGACTCTTGGTTTTAGCTCAGCTCATGATCTCCTGGGTTGAGATCAAACCCCACAGAGGGCTCTATGCTCAGTGGGGAGTGTGCTTGAGATTCTCTCCCTCTGCCCCTCCCCCCACTTACTCGCTTGCTCACTCTCTCTCAAATAAATAAATAAATCTTTAAAAGAAATTTAAAATAACATTGAAGATTCCTTTTTAAAAAATAAAATTATTCAAATATATTATTTTCAACCACATTCTACACAGAATTTGGAAACTATCATTATTGTAAATAAAAGAAATACCTTTGGTCTGTTTTGTACAGAGAAGTGATTTTGCTTCAGGTACAAAATAGAATAAGATAAAAACAGAGAGGGAGGGGTGCCTGGGTGGCTCAGTCGTTAAGCATCTGCCTTCAGCTCAGGTCATGATCCCAGGGTCCTGGGATCCAGCCCCGCATGGGGCTCCCTGTTCACTGCGAAGCCTGTTTCTCCCTCTCCCACTCCCCCTGCTTGTGTTCCCTCTCTCTCTGTGTCTCTCTCTGTCAAATAAATAAATAAAATCTTTAAAAAAAAAGAAAAAAAAAACAGAGAGGGAGGCAAACCATAAGAGAATCTTAAATATAGAAAACTGAGGATTGCTGGAGGGGAGGTAGGTGAGGGGATGGGCAAATGGGTGATGGGCTTTAAAGAGGGCACTTGCTAGGATGAGCACTGGGGGTTATATGTAAGTAATAAATCACTAAATTCTACTCCTGAAATCAATACTACACTATATGTTAACCAACTTGAATTTAAATTTTAAAAAAATTAATACAAAAAATATCTTTTGATATCAACCTTGATTAAAAATCCAATTTTCAAAAAGAGTAAGTTTTAAGGGATTATTATACTTCAAAAATTCAAAATATCTACCAAAAAAATCTCCTTTGAACTCATATTCAAAGTAGTGTCCTAAAAGGGAAATTAACTTAATGAGTTTAAGACTTTACGTTTAAATCCTGACTCAAAGTTGGTCTTCATAAAAATAGCAATGCAATTCAACATTTACTAAGTAGCTGCTAAGTAAAAGGCACTACTCTGGATCAAACAATGGGATAGAATAAAGATCAATAAAACATACCCTTTGCTCTCAAAAAAACTTCCATGTTAAGAAAAATAAATATGTAACAACCAATTACAATTATCAGAATAGATGCTAAATCTAGAAGTATTGCACAAAAATCTGTTTCAAAGTACTAAAAACAACCAAAAAATAGACAGAAACTGAAAAAAAAGACAAACCCTTGAAATAAAAGATACATTAAATAAGATATTCATTAACTGTCCATTCCTGAGAGAGCATATTTCCAGTTTATACAGTTCATTGGTGATAGGGCTCAAGCAGAAAAAGTTCTATGGGACTAAATAGTCAAAAGTCACAATTTGGGGCTGCCAGAGCAGCTTGAAGTTGAGGTGAAGATCCTTTAACATATGGAGCTATAAACCTGTACATAAATCTACCTCAAATCCTTCTCTGTGATCTAAACTATGCATGCACAAAATGAGTCTACAAGAAACCTGTCTACTCCTGCAATGACTACAAGGCAAGAGGTAAGCAGAAATTTCACCAGCTCTCAAGGCTAGAAGACAAATTTTTGAGTTCAAGTCCTATCAAGTTAGAGAAGCTTGGTAGATACCTCAAGTTCTCCATTTAAACCACAGAAGGTCATGCTTTAGGAATAAGAAACAAGTCCCAGGATAATGGGTTATAACCTGGGACTAAGATTAAAAATGTGGAAAATACATTCACACACACACACACACACACACACACACACACTCCCACAAAGCTAAAATCATGATCAAGGAAACCCACCCATAACTTAACTACCTGCTCTCTATTATGTATGAACACAGTGTCTGGCATACACTTAAAAACTATTAGGCATGCAAAGAAACAAAACTTTTATGATAATCCAGGGAAAAAATAAGCCATAGAAAGAGAGGCCAATATGGGAACATAGAAATAAACAATACAACCTCTGGAATAAAAAAATTCATTGGATAGGTTTAACAGTACATTGAACACTAAGAAAGAACAATTTAAAAACATATCAATGCAAAGGATTCCAAGCTGAAGCAAAAAGAGAAAAGATGTTCCATAGGACAATATCAAGCAGAAGACCTATGTAGTTGAGGCTGGAAAAAAATAGACAGAATAGGGCATAAATGTTATATGAATAAAGGATAACTAAAATTTTTCAAATTGCATGAAAAATAACAACCTAGAGATCTTAGTTCAGTAAACCTCAAGCCAGATAAATGCAAGCAAAGCCACAGTACAAAGATGGGTAAGGGTAAAGCTGAAAATAAAAAATAAGGGGAAAAAGATCTTTTAAGCATCCAAAGAAAAAAGATTATTTAAGTATGTTTCAGGGGAGATGGGGGAGATAATAATTACAGCATACAAATCATGAAAAACAAAGATGATCAAAAAACAATGAAATGACATCTTTAAAATACTGAGAGGAAAATATTTATCAACCTAGATTTTCATGTAGAGCAAAGGTACCCTTCAAAATTGAAGGCAAAATAAAGACACATTCAGAAACAAAACAGGAAGGCTCAGACAGCTCCAGGCTCAGTGAAATCTTTCAAATATTTAAATAAGACATAATATAAATATTATACAAACTCTCAGAAAATATATGAACTTGTTTTATGAGGTTAGCATTATCATAATACCAAAAGCTGACAATGTCTGTTAAAAAAAGATTACTGACCAATAGATCTCATGAATATAGTTGCAAAAATCCAGAAGACCATATTGACAAATAGAAATAGCAACATATATATATTATATATATAACCAAGTAGGGTTTATCTTATCAATGTAAGGCTGATTTATCATTATGTGATCAATCAATGTAATCCATCATATCAACAGAATAAAAGAAAAAACCTATCATTATATCTCAATAGATGTAGAAAAAACCATTTGACACACTTATTCATGATTAAAATCTTTGAGCAAGCCTGAAAAGAAGGAAACTTCCTCAAACTGATAGAGGATACCTACTAAAAAATCTATAGCTAACATTATTCTTAAAAGTAGAATATTGAATAACTTCCCCCTAAGATCAGGAAAAAGTCAAGGATGTGTATTCTCAACCCTTATACTCAACATTTTATTAGTGGCCCAACTAATGAAATAAGGCCAAAAAAAGGAAAAAGAAAAAAACAGAAAGGATGTAAATATTGGAAAGGAAGATATAATTGTTTTCTACTTGCAGATGGCACGATTGTTTACAGAGAAAAGCCTAAGGAATATTCAAGGGAACATCTAAAATTAAGTGAATTTAGCAAGGTTGAAGGATATAAAGTTAATATAAAAGTCAGTTTTGTTCCTATATACTAGCATTAAACAATTGAAAAATGAAAAATAATTTCACTTAGAATGATATAAAAAATATAAAATACTTAGGAATAAATTTATCAAAAGATGTGCAGGACCTCCAGAGTGAAAACTAAAAATCTCAGGTTAGGTAAATGAAAAAACACCTAGACAAAAAGAGAGCTGTGCCATGCTCATGAATTGAAACTGGATACTTTTAAGACATCAGTTCTCTGCAAATTGATCTATAGATTCAATACAATCCCAGTGAAAATACCAATAGACTTTTCTGAAGTAATTGACAAAGTAATCATAAAGTGTTTATGAAAGTACAAATTACCTAAAATAATCCAAAATAAAATCTGAAAAAGAAGAACCAAGTTGGGGAAACATACAACCAGATTAAAAAGTTCAGAGATAGACTCTCACATAAATGGTCAATTGATTTTTTGCATAGATACCTAGGCAGTTTAATGGGTAAAGAAAAGTCTTCTCAATGAACTGTGCTAAAACAACTATATATCCACATGAGCAAAAACTGAACCATGACTGCTACCTCACACCACACACACACACACACACACACATTTAAAATGGGTGATTGACCTAAATAGAAAAGTGAAAACTAAAAAGAAAACGTAGAAGAAAATCTTTGCCACTTTAAGGAAGACAAGAATTTCTTAGGTAAGACTCATATTGCAATCACCGTTAAAGAAAGTGCTGATAAATTAGACATCATCAAATTAAAATCAGCTGCCCATTCAAGGACATTGTCAAAAAAAGTGAAAAAGAAACCCACAGACTGAGAAAAAATACTTACAATACAGATATTTGAGAAAGAACTCCTATCCAGAATATACCCAAAAATCCTACAAAAAGACAAATGACCCAATAAACAAAATGGGCAAATGACTCAAACAGATATTTCCCAAAAGAAGATATACAGCGGCCAACAACCACAAGAATAAGATGTTCACCATCACCAGACATCAGGGAAATACAAATTAAAAGCACAATGATCTATCACTCCTCAACCATTAGGGTGGCTATAAAGATTAATGATACAAAATGTTGACGAGAATGTGAAATAACTAAAACTCTTTATAAAAATATTAATGAGAATATAAAATGGAATAATCATTTTGAAAAACAGTTTCTTGTAGAGTTAAATATTTAACTATGACCCAGAAATTTCATTCTTAGGCATTTACTCAGTGAAATGAAAACATATGTTAACAATAAGACTTGTAGAAAATGTTCACATCATATTTATTCATAACAGCCAAAAATTGAAAACAAAGCAAATGTTCATCAACAAGAGAACAGATTAAAAATTGTGACATATTCGTACAAGAAAAGCTATTCAGCTCTAAAATGGTACAAACTACTCATACATGCAGCAACATGGATGAATCTGATAAACATTATAATGATTGATAGAAGCCATAATTTCATTCATATGAAGTTTAAATACAGGCAAAGTTAATCTATGGTGATGGGGTTCAGAACAATTATTACCAAAGGGAATGGGTAGGGAACTGACAGGAAAAAGGAAAAAGAAACTCTCTGACGAAGGTCATTGTTCTCTATCTTTACAGAGGTATAAGTCACACAAGTGTATATATTCGTCTAAGAGCAATTGAACTGTACACTTAAGATCTGTGTATTTCACCACATATTAATTACTTACCTCAAACTTAAAAGAAAACTCAAGGAAGACAAAAGACCAGAGATTCGGAAGTTTTAGGAAAGCTGTGACATTTGAAATGAACCTTAGCTACAAGAATGATAATACTACCTTTTCTTGGTACATAGGGTGGTTAAAGTAGAGATTAAAATGAACTTCCCATAAAAAATGCTTCATAAAGTATAAGTTCCTCTATAAATATGTGACATTTTCATTTATGTATAGCATCAAGTATAAATGGTTATAATGTGATCATCAAAAACTAACTTTTCTCCTCTTAGCCCAGGCTGGGTCCTACTCAGTTTACTCCTACTAAGCCATATGCTCCCCACTTCATGACTAGGCAGCTACGGCAGTCCATTCAGCTACATGGTCTCCCTGCCTCAACTGGTCTTGTTTCTCACACTCATGTTCGCTTGTCCCCCCGAATCCCCGCCTCCATCCTACCACTCCTCACCCAGATCAAGACTCCCGAGTGCTTACATTAACAGATTCTCTCCCAGACTTAGAAAGCATAGAGAGCTTCACTCTCCCTACCTATACAGAGTCCATAACATTGCAGTTAAGTCAGTTTTCTCATTATGGCTCCAAAATATACTCACCCATGATGCCTACTGTCCACCTGAAATGCTTTTCACCCATTGCTTTACCTATCAAACCTTTCAGAACCAGCGCACTCTACTGTCCCTATGAGACATTCAGTGAGTACCACTCAGCCTACATCCCCGTCTGGCTACCACCATCTCTGTCTCCAACACTTCACTGTTCAAACTTTCCATAAAAGTTGTCTATTCCCATTGGTTCCATCTTCTTAGCTCCCATTCATTCGACTCACTCCTATCTGGTTCTTTCCTTACCACTCCAGGACAACCAAGATCACCAGTAACCTCTCCATGTCACCAAACCCAAAGGATGCTTTTTATTCCTCTCACTTGACAATTCAGAAGCACTGGTAACCACTCCTTCCTTAAGATTTCTTGACCCTTAGCTTTCATAAAATGACTTTCCCCTGGTTCTCTGAACAGTCCTCCGTTTCCTTTGCAGGCCCAGCATTCTTTATCCAGTGAGTATATATTGGAGTTTCTCCACATCAGTTCCTCTTACAACTTCACCTGTCTCCATAGATTCAGTAACTCGTAACTTTATATCTCCAAACCAGACCTCTTTTATAAACTCTAGATCTTGATATCCACATTGACCTAGATATCCTCTTAGATATCATTTTTTTAAAGATTTTATTTATTTATTTGACAGAGAGAGACACATCGAGAGAGGGAACACAAGCAGGGGGAGTGCGAGAGGGAGAAGCAGGCTTCCCGCGGAGCAGGGAGCCCGATGTGGTGTGGGGCTCAATCCCAGAAGCCTGGGATCATGACCCGAGCCAAAGGCAGACGCTTAATGACTGAGGCACCCAGGTGCCCCGGATATCCTCTTAGATATCTTAAATGGACCTCAGTATCTTAGAGAATGGGATTACCATCCATACAGTTATGTAAGCCAGAAATCTGGGAGCCATCTTTCAATATCCTTCTCATTATCCTTATATCTAATCCATCACCAAATCCTTTTAATTTTATCTCCTCAAACTTACCAATTTCTCCATTTATCTGGATCTTCACTGTCATCTCCCAAATCCAAGCTTCCATCGCCTCTCCCCTAAATCACTCCAACAGCTATCTAATTGATTTACACCAATCCTCTCTGGGATTTCTTCAATGGATTGACCACACTGAAGCCAGAGAGGTCTTTCCAAATTTCCAACTGAATCATGTTCTCTCCCTGCTTTAATACCTGTCAATAACTTATAATGGCTCTCAGAATGCTCAAATCCTTTCCTTGGCCTATAATGACTTCAAAGTCTGTCAAATCAGCCACAGTCAATTTTTTCTTGTATTTTTGTAAGCTTCAAGCTCTCTCCCAACATAGGACCTTTTAACTTGCCATTCTCTCTGCCTGACACTTGCAGTTATTTAGATCTTAACTCAACTCTCATGACCTCGTAAATCTTTCCCTGACCTTCTGACCAGGTCATACCTAATAATTTTAGACATGATGCACGTCTTCCTCACAGTCCTTAACACAGTTACAATTTTATACCTACTTGTGTTATGATATGATGAATGCATATCTGCCTCTTGGGCTGTAAACTCTATAGGACAGAGCCTGTACACACTTTGGTCCTATTTGATCCTCCTGTACTTAACACAGTGTCTGGCACATAGTAGATGCTTGCTTGTTGGTTGACTATATCAATATACAAATGAATTAATGTATTCATGCAGGGATCTCTCTTTATATAATTGGTATCATGAAATTTAGTATGCAATGCCTCTCTAAATACTTCATATATATGTTACTTTTAACTTCTCAGATAATATAGTCCTTAGAATTATGAATTTTACACCTACTGTGCCTAGAAGAGTTGTAATATAGTAATTATTTATTGATTGAAATAATTACTTCTATCCCAGGAAATAGAAAACAAATGTTCTAAAAAAGAACTAATATAAACATGAAAGGTCCTACTGAGGGATGCTTTCTCTTCCCCAGAAAGTAAGCAAACCAGTGTTTTCAAACTTGTTTTAAGTTGAAGTTCATAGTAAGAAATTAATTTCATATAGTATCTCAAAATGTGTTTGCACAGGTACACACATGTACCTACACAAACACACAACTAAAAAAAATTCTCAAACAACACTTACTACATTAAATATCCTCCTTTTTTATTCTATTTCAATTTTTTGGTGCGCTAGTTAAGACCCATTAAATCAATTTTATACCCCAAAGTAAGAGTTATATCTCACAACATCCCCAAGGTCTTGCAGACCTCCCTCTGTCATAAACAGACTTGTTTTCAAGACATTTGTTAGAATTTGGATCAGGAGCTCTAATTGCTCCTAGTTAATTCTGCTATTAAAAATATTAAACTGCTCCCACCATACCATTTTTAATAACTCTACAATGAGAAAATTAAGACTCCAGCTCAGTAGGGCCTAACTATGATTATTCATTTGTTGTTGATATATTATTTCACTTATACTCTAATAACTCTATGTAATAACAAAATTAAAGCAACCTTTAGCGAAGCCCAAACTCTGTGCTAGGCATTGGGACAGGTTTCATATCTATTATCTCTAATCTGGAAAACAACTCCATTCTGCAATGAGTCAGAGACTCACCAAGCCCAGATTCCCCAGGACCAGCAACTAGAATGCAGATTCCCTAAGTTCTAATTCTTGACTGAGATATTTGCAAATTCAAACATTTTCTAGGTGAAATTGTGTCTTTTTTTCCCTATAATGGAAAAGTAGGAAGTCAAAGAGTGAAGAAGTCCTAAAGCAACTCACTATAGGCAGGATTAATTCTCTTATAAGCTTGGAGTCAGAGTTGTTCGGTGGGAAGAAAAAAAAACACAGAAGTTGGAATCAATCCCATTTTTCAAAATATATACTTGGTTTTAGCCAATAATCATAGAATATGGACTATTCAGGTATTTGCCAGCTACATACTAGAGTATTTGTCCACAGGTTCAATCAGACCTAGCAACTCAGAAGAGAGTTTTTTTAAACCAACTTAAAGATTAAATAGTCCAGGAAATATGGTGTCCATTCATCTTTATGCTTCAAGTTTTATTTTATTCATTTAGACCATCAGAGAGTGAAGTAACTACGTGTTCACTAGGCGTTACCTCAAGGTCCTAACAATTGCACGTTAGCAATATGTGCTCTGGGTTTATGGAGGAAAAGCATGAGAGCCGCTTTTATCATTTCTGAATGTTTTATAAAATTGTAATTGAGAAAATTCGCCACAGTGCCAGGGACTTCATATAACAAGTCATCAACTGGCAAATATTCATAACAATCAAGTTACTACAAAGAACCCTGTCCCCAAACCTTCTGTCAGCACTTGGATCCCCTCTCAATACTCCCAAGAGAGCGACTCTGAAAAACCTAGGGAGTTTTAATTAGGTTATTGGTTTCCTCACACACAAACTAGAGATACCAATATCTACCACTCTGGGTAATTTATGGAGATGAAATAGAGTAATGCAAGCAAAATCATTAAGAATCAACTATTAGAGCAAAAAGTCTTTATAGCACTGGGTGTTATATGCAACTGATAAATTTTTGAATACTACATCTGAAATTAATCAGTACTATAAATTGACTAATTGAATTTAAATTTTTAAATAGTCTTAAAAAACTAATAACTGTTATTATTTATTATGTACAAGATTCTTGTACAACTCTGTCATATATGCAGAGAGAGCTTTCTATGTGTGAGTTCTGTATATGTATGTACAAGCAAAGAACTAGAAAAAACACAAATATTTAAATGTTGACCCTGCAAACCAAAACCTACAAAATTGTATTTGTCACTGAAAGCTAAACTACAAAATAAAATATGAGGAGGAAGGGGGCGGCACAAAAGAAGGGGAAACAGATTTCCTTTTCATGTCAAAGGCTAAATTAGATGAAAACTGATAAATATTAAATAGACTGTCCAGGATTTTCCTTTGGATATTTGTTTGTTAACTGAAACACAATTTGTGTATTTGAAATAGTCATACAACTGTTCCATTTCCCTATAGTCATGAAAATTACTGTTTCAGTGAATGTGAAATCTGGTATTATTAAGAAACATTAAGAACAGGATAGAAAATTAATTAAAAATGTTTCCTGGAACATTTTAATTTCCTTTGGTTTTAAAACATGGTGGGGTATTAAGGAGGGCACATATTGCATGGAGCACTGAGTGTTTTATGCAAAAAATGAATCATGGAACACTACATCAAAAACTAATGCTGTAATGTATGGTGACTAACATAACATAATTTAAAAATAAATAATAAAATAAAACATGGTGGGGAAAAGCAGTCTGGCTACTTACTGAGAGATAACTTCTCTTCAAAGGAAGTGAGTTACAAATCTTGAAAGTGAGATCAGTTCAGAAGTTTTGGAAACACAAAGCTATTAAGGAAATTGCTCAGAATTCTTGGTGACCACCACCATCCTCACTGTTCTGAACTGAATATTTGTGTCCTCCCAAAATTCATATGTTGAAACCCTACCTCTCATGCGAAGGCATTGGGAGGTAGAGCCTTTGGGATGTGGTTAGGATTTGATGAGGTCATGAGGGTGAAGTCCTTCATGAATGGGATTAGTGCCCTTGTAAGAGTCACAAGAGAGTTTGATTCCTCTGCTCTGTTCTCCACATGTGAGGGCACAACAGAAGCCAGCTGTCCAAACCAGGAAGAGGGTTCTCACCAGAACCCAACCGTCCCGGCACCTTGATCTTGGAGTTCCAAGATTGGGAGAAATAAATTTCTGCTATTTAGAAGCCACTCAATTGATGTTATTTTGTTGGAGTAGCCCAAATAGATTAAGACATTCCTCAACCAATCTTGACAGGGAAACCAGTTCTGATTTGTCCTCACAGCTCTTAGCATACGAAGAGCCATGAGTTCTGGAAAATTCAACTTTCTTGGGACCCAGACTATTTCAGTCCTTGGAGATGTTTGCAAGCATTTCCCTCCAAATGATTCAAATACACAGTATGTTCCTGCATGAGGGGCCTAAGAATAAAGTCATTATCCCTACTCGGTGTTAGCAGTCCAGTACAATATTTTGGAAGCCAAATTCTACACGAGTTGATTCTTTTTTTTTAAGATTTTGTTTATTTATTTGAGAGAGAGAGCGAGAGAGAGAAACCAGGGGGAGGAACAGAGGGAGAGGGACAAGCAGACTCTGTGCATAGTGTGGAGCCTGATGGGGGACGCGATCTCAGGACCCTGAGACCATGACCTGAGCTGAAATCAAGAGTCTGATGCTTAACCAACTGAGTCACCCAGGTGCCCCATACGTGAGCAGATTCTTGACTGAATTTCTGCAAAGGGGCTAAGTCTTGAAACATCTCCTATTCTTTCAAGATCACCCAGTATTTTCTCAGAGATGAACATGAAATAAATCAAGCACTCTTCCCTCATGGGTTAGAAGGTCAAAAAAATAAATCACAAGATCCTGATTCCAAATGACCCAGTAGGAATCATTAGGTGTTTCTCCCAGTTTTGACTGCACATTTCATTGGGATGGAGATTGAGGAGCATTGGAAAGGGCCCCAGGAGTTACTCATTCCAGGCCTCAACCCTCAAAGATTCTGTTTTAATAGGTCTGGGGTGAGATCCAGGCATCAGCATTTGTTTTTAAACCTTCTGAGGTGGTTACAATGTGCAGCCGGAATGGAAAAGCACTAATCTACTGCAATAATCCCCCAAATACTGGTGGCTGCAATAGAATCCTGTCATGAGTGTCAAAAATGTCAAAAATACAGATTGCTAAATTCTAATGCAGACACACTGAATAGACTCCCTCAAGATGGAACACAAAAATACAGCCTCTGAAGGGAAGTCCCATGCTCAGCCAGGTTTGGGGAACTGACCTAGTACTTCGCTACTCAAAGTGAGGACCAGTACCACCTGGACGTTTGCTAGCAATGCAGACTCTGGGACCAGCCACAGACCTGATGAATCAGAACCTGCATGTTAACAAGATCATCAGGTGATCCTCAAGCCCACAAATGCCCTCATCTTACGCATTCTTTCCTTCTTTTCATGGACGAGAAAGCAGGCCCGGAAAATTAAAAGACTCGTGTACACAGGAAAAGTGTCTGGTGGGAGACCAACACACAGCCAGGCCTCACTAAGACTTTCTGTCCTATCACAGTGTATTTCTGAATTGCTATCTAAGCTTTTGTTTTGCTTTGTCTGAATATAAAGGAAGCACTTCCTCTTAAAGTGCCATTTCTTCAGATAACAGGAAAATATCCATATTCTACGCCCTTGCATATTAATCCCATTCTTAAAGGAGATCATATACAAAGAATGAGGTTAATAGTCCTGATAAAAATTTCTCAAAGAAGAGAAGCTATATTCGGTCAATGACAATATAAAAGCATGGGAGATGTTCCTTCCCTTTCTACAGCAATTCCAGGAAAAAAGTGTTTTCCTCTGAGTTGCTCCAACACTACCTGTATCTGGCATGATTAGAAAGTTTAAAAAATTTTTTTTGTTTTATTTTGTTTTTATGAAAACTATGTCCTTCTGTGGTCCAGAGATTCCGTGGACATTAACAAGGTGAAACACCTCTTAGGGGATTAAGTCTCTCTCTCTCTACTTCTCTCTCCTTCCCTCCCTCCCTCCCTCTTCCCTCAACTTTCTTATATAAGTTACCCTAGAGAGATGAATTTCAGAGAACTAGCACAGAGAAGTTTTCAGATATTTTAGGAAGTGATGAGACACACAAAAGAATTCTAGATTACTAAGGAGGAGAGAAGATCTCAAGTGGGGGTGAGAAAGGGAAAGTACTTCACAAAAAGAATCCAGAAACATCAAATGAACCACTTTCACTAATGTATAGTTTTCCCAAGGTCTAGAGTTGCCTCTGAGGACAATTAACAGGATTTTCTCTCTATGTTCACTTCATCCTAACTTTGGAAAAGCACACCACCCAGAAATCAGCACTGTTATTCTGAAAGTTACAACCTCAGGACAGGGATCCTCCAACAGAGGTTCAGTGCAGGTGAAGCCCAGAAAGCTGGCTGAGAGCTATTTCAAGCTGCTTACCAGATCCCCTGGGCCTCTGGGAAGAAGGGGTGAGCACAGGTACTCCTGGCTCCAAGTAGCACCTCACCCTCCAAATCTTCTGATTCAAAGAGCTAAAGAACACACATTCCAAAAATCAGTGACCTCAAAGAAATGGAAAAGCATTCCATGCTCATGGATTGGAAGAACAAACATAGTTAAAATGTCTATACTACTCAAAGCAATCTACACATTTAATGCAATCCCTATCAAAATACCACCAGCATTTTTCACAGAGCTAGAACAAACAATCCTAAAATTTGTATGGAGCCAAAAGAGATCCCAAATAGCCAAAGCAATCCTGAAAAAGAAAAACAAAACTGGAGGCATCACAATTCCAGATTTCAAGTTATATTACAAAGTTGCAGTAATCAAAACAGTATGGTACTGGCACAAAAACAGACACACAGATCAATGGAACAGAATAGAGAACCCAGAAATGGGTCCACAAGGTTGTTGACCCATTATGGTCAACTAATCTTTGACAAAGCAGCAAAGAATATCAATGGAAAAAAGATAGTCTCTTCAACAAATGGTGTTGGGAAAACTAGATAGCAACATACAGAAAAATGAAGCTGGACCATTTTCTTACACCATACACAGAAATACATTCAAAGTGGATGAGACCTAAATGTGAGACGGGAAACCATCAAAGTCCTAGAGGAGAACACAGGCAGAAACCTCTTTGACCTCAGCTGTAGAAAATTCTTTCTAGGCATATCACCAGAGGCAAGGGAAACAAAAGCAAAAATGAACTATTGGTACATCATCAAGATAAAAACCTTCTGCATAGCAAAGGAAACAATCAACAAAACTGAAAGGCAGCCTATGGAATGGGAGAAGATATTTGCAAATGACATATCTGGTAAAAGGTTAGTATCCAAAACCTTTAAATAAATTGTATCAAACTCAACCCCCCCCCAAAAAAAACCCAAAAATAATCCAGTTAAGAAAAGGGCAGAAGACATGAATAGACATTTTTCCAAAGAAGACATCCAGATGGCTAACAGACACATGAAAAGATGTTCAACATCACTCATCATCAGGGAATACAAATCAAAACCACAATGAGATACCACCTCACACAATTCAGAATGTCTAAAATTAACAACACAAGAAACAACAGGTGTTGGCGAGGATGCAGAGAAAGGGGACCCCTCTTACTGTTGGTGGGAATGCAAACTGGTGCAGTCACTCTGGAGAACAGTATGGAGGTTCCTCAAAAAGTCAGAAATAGAACTACCCTATGATCCAGCAACTGCACTCCTAGGTACTTACCCAACAGATACAAATATACAGATTCAAAGGGGTACATGCACCCCAATGTTTATAGCAGCCTTATCAACAATAGCCAAACTATGGAGAGAACCCAAATGTCTATCAACTGATGAGTGGATAAAGAAGATGTATATATATAAAGATATATATAAAATGGAATATTACTCAGCCATCAAAAAGAATGAAATCTTGCCATTTGCAATGACACGGATGGAGCTAACGTGTATTATGCTAAGTGAAATAATTCTCACTCATTTGTGGAATTTAAGAAAAAGAACAAATGAACCTATGGCAAGGGGGGAAAGAAAAAAAAGGAGAGAGGGAAACAAACCATTAGAGACTCTTAATGATGGAGAACAAACTGAGGGCTGATGGTGGGAGGTGGCAGGGGATGGGCTAGATGGGTGATGGGGATTAAAGGGGGCACTTGTTGGGATGAGCATGGGTGTTGTATGTAGGTGATGAATCACTGAATTCTACTCCTGAAACAAATATTGTACTGTATGTTAACTAACTAAATTTAAATTAAAAAAAAAAATCAGTGACCAAGAAGGGAAATTTGAAGCTTAAAAGCAACATGTAAAATTCATGTAGTAATTGTTAATGTTTTCTGAAAGGGATGGTTAAAGAGGGCATTTCAACAACACTGATTGTCAACTATTCATTATAAATTAAGGTTTGGGGTTGAAATTTTGGTTTTATTAAAAAATTTACTTTGTTTCTGGTCTGAATCAGCCTCTTATTAAAATCAGAAGCTACATGTTTCTAGTCCACGAGAACAACCAGACTGACCAAGCTAAGTCTGTGATATTCTTTCCTGAACTTCTGTAAATAGAATGCAGAAGTCCCCTGTGTACACAATCACACTGAATTAAACTCCCTTTGGCTGCATTCTTCTTCACTTCAAGGGAATGAAAAGGAGCTAGATAACAAAGTGATGATGCAGGTGATGGCTAAATCTTCACTGCAAACCTGGCTCTCAGGGAAATCTTCACTACTTCTATCTATACCCAGATGCTTGAACCAAAGCCCAGAAAGGCATCCTTCATACCTCCTCATTTATGCCATCCCTAAACCCTAATAATTCCACCAACTGAAACATGTCTGCTGCATCTACTTCTCCCCATCTCTATTGCTCCCAGCCCAGCCCAGGCCACCATCATCTTTTGCCTAGACTACTGCAACAGTCCCCTCCCTGGTCCCCTACCATGCTCCTCCTCCTCTGACCTAACTTGTTACACAACAAGTAATCCTTGTGGCCAGATTTGTCTGCTGCCCTTGGAATACAATGCAAAAGCCTGACCCTGAATAGCCAGGCCCCAGCTTTCTCTTCTTTTGCTTCCTGCAATCCAACTACACTGGCCTTTAAACTTCACAAACTTAGCCACTCATTTTCTCTCTCTTTAGGATTGTTCACCTGTTTTCTCTTCACCTGAAATATTTTTCTGCCCACTTATCATCTAGCCATCTCTTACTTTGGGGCTCCATTTTACACTACTGCCTTAGAAAGACCTTCCCTGACACCAGCTCCCAATCGAAATTAATCCCTGTTATTCCTAGTCACAGCACCCTTTCCTTTTCTTCACCATGCTTATCATAATTTGTAATCATATGCTGGACATGGGTTTGTTGAATTCCTGTCTCTCCTCCCAGACTCTGAGTTCCATGCAGTCAGAGACCATGTCTGTTTATTCATCACTGCATCCCCACAAGTGTTTGTTGAATGATCAAACACAAATATAAAAATTCTGATTCCTATTTAAATCATATAATCAACAATTATTAGAGCAATGCTAGATATTGTCAAGAATTATAGATAAGGACCGTGCTAGGTAGTTTTCTTCAAAAAACAGACAATTCTATGAAAAAAAAAAAATCAGGGATTCCCAAGCAGATTTCCCCGCACTCTGGAAATTTGTAAATTTAAGTCATGGAGTCTATCCTATTTTTTAAGCTTGTCTTCTGGGTGAGTGATATCTACAGATAAATTTAAGCTTTTTAGAAGAGTAACAGCAGAACAATCCCTGAAGCACATATAGCACATGCTATTTGGGTTAAATAAAATTCTGGCACAGATGGCTAAACAAGAGCATAAATAACTAATATGTCATAATCCACAATATTGATTTCTGGTAGATGCCTCGCTCACTTCCACTATGGAATAACAGAATATAAGGCTGGTATCTTTCCTGTTCTTACAGATACACCTTTACCCCCAGCTCTATAGCAAGGTAATGTGTGTGTACGTGTGTGTGTGTGTGTGTGTGTGTGTGTGTGTGTGTGTAGATACATACATTTTGTACCTTCCACAATGAGACTAATTATTATATGATAATATTGGCAACATTAAGCAGACTATCACTGTGGGAGTTTGAAGTATGCAAAAAATATCTGTTATTCAAACTTGTTCAGCTGTCATCAAAGATAAAAATATGCCTCCACTTTTCATCTCCTTCAATATCAAAGGTACATGTTTAAGTTTCTCTGTTTCTTTGATGGCATTAACTTCAACGTTTTTCCAACTAGCCAAAGTGGTTTAGAATGCATGAGATTCTTTAACATATATTTCTGAAATTCTAATGATAGGAATAATAGCAATTTTGCTATAGAAAATATTTCTTCATGCACAAAAAAGAATGTTCAACAATTCAAAATTCCTACTTTTAATAGTTGGCATTTTGTTCATGAGAAGATGGGCTTCTAAAAAGTATACTGGTCAGAATTATTAGAAACAAAATGTAACGGCAGTAATGAATATAGGACTCATAGTCTTGGAATACAATAGAAAACCTTCACCCTGATATAGATAATGACAAACTTTTACTGAATTTTATTATAATGAAATTTCTTAAAATACCTGAAGCCATAAGACATTCACTAGTTATATAATCTTGGACAAAAGCGAAATCAGTCAAAATGTGTTTATCAGGGGGAAAAAGCATTACATACTTAATTTTTAAGCATTTTTCAACCTTGCGAATAAACAAACCTTGTTTTTGCAAAAGATGTGCATCTGTGAAGGGATTATATATTTTCTTTGAAGTTAACCTTTTAAGGCAATCAACACTAATGGCTAGATAACTAATGAAGAATTCCAATTAAAAGATGAGACTAACTTGCACACCTGGTAGAAGCACACAAGTGAGGCTTTTCTGAATGCATTTACAATCTAATTAATTTTCTAAAGCATTGTTCTATTTTTTTTTCTATTATCTATGCAATAGGAGCTAATTGTGTAAGGGAAAGATACAGATCACAAATTCCTTTCTCTCCTTTGGCCAGCTTTCACAGGGCCAGTTACAGAGAGGCTGACATTTCTGCCTTCTTCTTCAGCTTCTGCAAGTACTGCCAGATACTGAGCTAAAGAGAACTGATGTTTCTTTGGCTCTAAATGGTAGTTATTTGTTGGAGGGAAGAGTGATGTTTGTTTGGGGTTTTGTTTTTTTCTCCAAATAAGTAAGCCCTTGGTCAAATGAGTCCAAATATGACTTAAAATGTCATTGAGTTAATTCTTTGTTTTCTTCAAGTTAAAAAACACACACACACACACAACAGAAAGAAGGACAGAAAATCTCCCCTACCTTACCTTATCTAGAGAAAATAGGAAAAGGTGAATATTTATTAAGCTCTTACTATAATGAGGTACCGTGCAAGATCTGTTACATTTATGGCTTTGCTGAGTCTTTCCACTGACTTGCAAGGTAGTATTTACAATCCTAGGGAGGCCTAGTGTTTCACCATGGGTAAGGTCTAGAGCCGGGACAAGAGTCTGTGTCATCACGATGGAAATGTCTTTGCTCTGTGGAGAGTTCTGTTCTCTGAGCCTTAGAAATGTTCCCACAGAGTCTCAGAAAGATTGCCAGTTACTTTGACTATGGTTGCTCTAGGAGAGAGAAAGACAGCTTTAGAAATGAATAAGGAGAATGTATCACACCTTTCATTCCTCACACAGAGATAAGGTATTTTGTTTCTGAGCCCCATTAACGAAGCCACTCTTTTCTTTTCACCTATAATTCCTTCTTTGGTCCATCATATTTACATATATTGGCTGCATATGATGTCAGTTGTGGACACGTTTCATGCCCTGACATCAATCAGTATAGTTAATTATCAGGAATTTACTTTGCACACAACACTCCTAGGAGGTACAAAAGAAGTACATGGGAAAATTCTTACCTCCAAGGATTGATCATCTAGTTAGGAAGACCAATATTCCACTGATTGTGAAGCCAAAGAAGACCCTCAGATTTCTAGACTAAAAGTCTAAAATTTTTAAATTTTTTTTGAGTATAGATGACACACAATGTTGCCTTAGTTTCAGGTGTACAGCTTAGTGATTCAACCTCTCTATAAGTTATGCTGTGCCCACCACAAGTGGGGTGTTCCCATGTAACACTGTTACAATGCCATCGACGGTATTCCTTATTCTGTAACTTTTATTCCCATGACTTATTCATTCAATAAGTAGAAGCCTGTATCTCCCACCCCCCTTTACACATCCTGCCCATCCTTCCAACCCCCTTCCCTCTGGCAACCATCAGTTTGTCCTCTATTAATTTATAAGTCTGATCCTGCTAAAAGACTAACATATTAAAGGCACCTTTGACAGAGATGGGGAAACAGCAAAGTGAGTAAGTCCGTTTGAAGCCAAAACTAATGATAACTTCCATTCTGGCCGCCACTGGGGTTTAGATTACTTGTGAGAAACACAAGAAGAGAAATTCTGTAGGCCATTGGAAACACAGAACCGGGACACAGAGAGGATACAGTTTAAATTATGACAGAGGACAAGCTTGCTCCGAACAGCAGGGTGAAGATGTGTAAGAGAGATGGTTGAAGTTTGAACCTGGAGGACCACTTATTCTTCAGGAGAGGGGAGACAAGGGGAAGGGAGGGACAGTTCAAGGAAGGGAGGAGAAAGGGAACCCGAAAGGAGGAGGAGGGGCTAGAAAGAGAAACCAAGAAAAAGGGCCAGAGAAAGTGCAAAGTCATGAAGACCAAAAGACAAACAAGTGTGGGGAGAGGGTGGTGGAGCATCATCTCAAATCCCGCAAAGTCAGAAAATAGGAACAAATAAAAGGCCTTTGGATTCACAAGGATGCTCGTTTGTAATCTTCTAGGACATTTTAACATTATAGTACAGCCGGAAATCATTTGAAAGAGGTGCAAAAGGAAATCATTTGAAAGAGGTGCAAAAGGAAATGGTGACCAAGAATCAAAGACATCGACTACCGTTGGCGTGTTCAAAGATTTAAAACATCTAAATGATAGTAGTAACTAAAAGCACTGACAAAGTATTTGTTATATGCCAGACACTGTTCTCACTACTTTGTATGGATTACTTCATTTAATCCTCACTCCAGCACCATAAGCTAGGTACTCTTTTTACTTGTATTTTACAGAGGAGAAAACTAGGTACCAACAAGTAAGGCACAGAGCTAGCAAGCACTGGAGTCAAGACTCTCATGCGAGCCTATGGCTCCTAACCAACGTGCACACTGCCCCTCACAGAAAAAAAAAAAGGCATTATTTTTATCATTGTGTTTATTATGCATCCTCAGTGCTTATATCAGCGCCTAGCACATAGGAGGCACTCAATACATTTTTGTTTCACTAATAAATTATTAACTAAACAGAGTATATGCGGGTCAAGCAAAAGGATGGGAGCTGTTTTGGGGGGATTTTATTCTGGGCCCATTCAACCCTTGTTGAAGAATTTTTCTGTTCTCCCAATGCTATAACTATATGAATATAAACTTATTGTGCTTTAACTTGCCCCAAATAAAAAATATGCCAGCAGACAGAAAAGGCTTACAGAAAAGATCAGGATAAAGATTAACTTCTCCCCTCAATCCAAGTGAGTTGTTTGATTTTCAGTCAAACTTGGCGATCTGAGGCTGGCCCTGCCATCTCTAAAAAGCCAAAATCCATTTTCTCTCGTCTGTGGGATTCTGTCCCGAACTACAAGCTGCTCCTCAAGGCAAAACTCACTCAGAAGATACTTAAACTGGGAAGGATCGATTCCCAAGGATAAAACTTGCCATCTCCTAACTGTGAAATTATTTTTTAAAAATTTAACTAGAATCTACAAATCTCTATACACTTTTCTTGTACAAAACAATCTAGCTTTTAAACCCTTAGAGAGTAGAACAAAAGCAGTAGGAAATGTTTTAGCTGTACGTCAAGTTGGAATAGGAGATGAGCATGAGATCGCTTATATGTTCACCTCTCGTGCTCTCATGAGTCCCATGTGATCTGCCCCATACAATGCAATTTCCGCTCTCAGATATACCCATTGACTAAATATTTTAAACTATTCAATCACTTATATAAGCTTACCTAATAGATTTAATCAGCATTGTTTTTGAAAAAATCAATTATGGACTTGTTCAATTTAGGAGACAAAATCAAAAAGCAACTAATACTTGGTGCTCTGTGCTCTTCACAGTGGAAGATGTAAAAGTATTGTGAGGTATGACCCATATCATTAAGGAGCTTATTTCGTACAGCAACATGTCCATGACTTTCTAATTGTATGTCATTACCTCTACGAACTGCTATAACTGTGCCTCTAAGCTCAGATCTCAAGTCCCATACCTTTGTAATTAGTATTTATATTTTTCTAATGGGACCAGACCCTGAGAAACAAATCTATTTCAACAAAATTTCAAATAGTTTTCAACCACTCTTCCTTTCTAAGTTTTTTTTAACTGCTCTTCAATTAATTTTTCTACCTTTTCCACGTGAAAACTTAATGTATCACAAAACTACTATCTAAAATATATACAAATATCTCAGGGTGCCTGGGTGGCTCAGATGGTTAAGCCTCTGCCTTCGGCTCAGGTCATGATCCCAGGGTCCTGGGATGGAGACCCGCCATCGGGCTCCTGGCTCAGCGGGGAGCCTGCTTCTCCCTCTCCCTCTGTCTCGCCCCCTGCTCATGCTCTCTCTCTTTGTATCTCTGTGTCTCAAATGAATAAATAAAATATTTTTTTAAAAAACAAAAAATAAAATATATACAAATATCTCTTTATTAGTAATAGTACCACATACAAGCAAAAACTAAAATAATGTCTAAAATTCACACTCAATATTATCACTTCCACCATTCAATCAAATATTCCAAGACAAAGCATTTCCAATATTAACTTCTATATTTTATAAAATGGGAATATTTACATGATTCTTTTTAGTGATTCTTTAGCAATGACAAGGAGTCATGCCATATATATTATAAAGCTAAGAGTATTTGGTGAAACATGAGGATTTTTTTCGGCTTTCTTGAGGTATAGACAAATAAAAATGATATGTATTTAAGATGTACAACTTGATGGTTTCATAAATGTATACATGGTGAGGTGATTACCACAATCAAGTTAATTAACATAATCATCACCTCACATACTTTTTCTTTTTCCTCTGTGTGACAAGAACATAAAGTGGGATTTTTAAAAATTCCACTGTGTTATTGGTACAGGAAAATGTTTTATAAATGTCCATTTCTTAGAGCACATCAAACCACTGTCTTTGACTTGAATTTCCACAATAATAATTGCCACTGGTTTTGGATTCTGACTTTGTTATTCATGTTTACTGGATTTCACAACATATCTCCTTTATTCATAAAAGTGCTGTATGGAATGTTTTAATTTTTCCAATTAAAACTAATTTTGTTTGGGACATTTTGAAGCATCTCCCAATATTTGGTTTCTAACCCTAACAAAAAGAAAAAGAAATTCCTGAAGCCAAGATTCAGACTTGCTGATTGGCAAGAAACAAAACCTCTTCAAGTAGCATTATCTCCAACCATATTCTGGGGAAAGTTTAATAACTTTGGAGAACTTCAGAGAATATTTTATCTAGCTCTGTATTTTATTTTAAAAGTCTGGATAACATCAAAATACTAGAATCCTACAATCTCCTAGGAAAATAACTATAAATCTGTGAACTATCTTTCAATAAAATCAAAGCACTGTCAGGAACTGATTCTACTTCACTGATTTAATATGAATTATATCAAGACATCTGGTAGAGGAAAAATTTTGTTGAAATAGAAAATATATATGGACATTATACGGCGTTTTTCTGCAAAACTTTTTATTTCATGGATATCACCACTGCACCAAAAATGGTTTATTACAATAAAGTTTTGTTCATCTGCTAAAGTAAATAGTATACTAGTCTAAAATGTATTTAAATATGTTCCTTTACGTAAACTGTTTTTATTAATAGCCAATTTATTTAGTCACAAAATGTTGGTCGCCATCAACTAAAATAAGACTGTAATAATTAAAAGAAATGAATACGTTTTTTCATTTCACTTCCTTATATATCTTACATTTTAGATATTTTCTTCCAAGAGTAACAACTAACTACATTGGTTTTAACCTCCAATCAAACTCGATGGAAAAATCATGAAAACAGAAAAAGGAAGACAGGCACTACTTGGTTCACCTGTGCCAGAACCTATAGTGACCTCTTGTGGTAAATACTATCTACAGAGCTTTGGAGAACAAGACCTTTTCCTAGGCCAGACACTGGAGAACATAGAAGCATTGTTCCTCCGTGCTAGCAAACAGCCGTCACCAACAATGGAAGTAAAAGACAAATACTAACTAAACTAAAGGATTTCTTGTTGGAAGTCTACTCAGTCGTTGTCAATGAAAATATTCATAGTTGCTTTCTTCTATTAAAAACTATAGTGTCTTATATGGTTCTTTCAGTAGGGCAAAGGATGGCTGGGGACATGGAGTTCTTAACACCCCTGCTCCTGGAATCAAGCAAAAGATAGACAAAGAGGGCAATTTCTGGTGAAGACAAGAGTGAACTGGGATAAGCAGCGTTCTGGTCAGCAAAGCAGGCTCTAGAGCCAGAGATAATCTGCTGGTTTATTTATAAATACAGTTCAGGGAGTGGTCAGTATAATTTCAACCTCTACGATGTATTAAAAGTAAAAGTGATACATGGTATGACCTGGGTTAAGCAATGCTTCAGACACTATGCAGTTCTGTCACTATTTCCTGAATAGTGGTTTAGATGTTAAAGAAAATCTTTCAAGAAAAAAATACCATGAACATTATATCAAAAAAAATCATGTTTTCACCATTTTTTACCTTGGATACTACTAAAAAGGTATGATACCTTTTTTTGGTTTTATTTTTAAAACATTAGTTCTCTATTTCTTCTCCTACAGGTTCCCTTTTAAGATCTCAGTTTTTACAAATGCTAATTATAGCAAAAAAATAATTGTGGATTTTCTGTAAAAGGTGACTGAGTCAAGAACGTGCTTGTAGAACATAAATATCTCAAGCCATAATGGAAAATCGAATATATTGAACTTCTCTTGCAGGATAAGTGGTTGATAAAATACTACCTTTTCTGTTTTCGTCTTTCCTGAGCCCCTTTTTTTCCTCTAAAGAGAAAAACACTTCTAGTTTTTCATAATGTTTAGAATATTAAAGAACAATAATCAAATTCTAATAAAAAGATATTAAATCTGGTATGTGTCATATTTCAAAATAGCAACCTAGTTCACTGTCATGGACACTAATCATTTCTGCCTATTTGTTAAGGAATCAAAGACAACATACAAATAAAACGTGCTGCCCAAGGACATAGGTTGAAGGCCTTGGAAGTGTTGTGTTTTGTTTTGTTTGAGTCTAAAATTTCACCTATAACTCTTAAATATTCTTGATTTCTTTCAGGTATTTACCCTCTACCCACAGGTTTACTGCTCCCTACAGCCCAATGTACACTGATGAATAGCTTTCATAAATAATTGAAATTTAAATAAGGGAAGATAGCCTAATAATGTGCCAGATGCCGGTTCAGTCAATAAGCACTTCAGGCTGAGGCCTTCTATGAGACCTTTCACAGATGTGATGAACTAGTTCCCAAACTTTCTGTTCCTAGCAACTCATTTTGAACCTCCTGGCCAAAAATGTATTTAACCTTGCTATTACACTTATATTTTTGACATTTACAACTTCTTAGACGATATCCACTAGAATCACATGTTAAGAATTATTGTAATTCCTTTCATTTATCTAAAACTGATCTTGTCTTTTATCTTAACACTAAAAAGAGGAATTCCCTACTTGTACTATTTTGGGATTTGGCCATAAAGTATGTTTGTATTCATCCTACTCAATAGCCCTCATTATTTTATTTTACAGACTTTGAATCACTAGTAGCAATTTGAAATGCTTCCCCATAACAGACTGAGTCAACCAAATAAGGAAAATAAAAATCCAATCTCAAGAGGTGTAAAGAAACTGCAAACAGGAGCTAGTACTACTGTGGGGCACAGAATACAGCACTGTTCGTCTGGGAAATTGCAACTGAAGAATTACGAACTTTATCAGGAAGTGCTCCATTTTAAAAGCTACATCCAAATAGACCACACTTCATGCTCTTTTGTTCCACGTCATCAAGAAGTTCTCTGATGGATGTCTAATTGGCTGAGATTTCAGTTCATTAGTGATATCCATGGACAAATAAGTGCCTGACGTTTTTCTCTGTGTCTAACACTTTTCCGAATCTGATATCCCCCCCAATTCTGTATCTCTGTTTCTGTATTTCCGTTACTTTCCACATCTCTCTTTTGCTCTTTGTGTGTGTGTGTGTGTGAGAGAGAGAGAGAGAGAGAGAAAGAGAGAGAGTGAGAGAGAGAGAGAGCTTTTTCCGGTACCTCTGTCTTTGTATGTGGCTGAATGGTTTTCTGTTTATCTCCATACATCTCTCTGTACAATTTCTGTATCATCCGACACTCATTAAAAGATCTGATCTTTTCATATGAAGAAAATGATGTTGTATCAGAAAGAGAAGCATTTCATGGGGTAAAAGTAAATAGGCAACCCCAGCCTATCTTTCTTCAATTTCTTTCCTTTCCACTAAAGCTCTGCCAACACCTCACTTTCAATGTGGTTAAGTTAGTGAATAATGAAATCTTCAATGTGACAAACCTCATCCATCTGTGAGAATCCTGAAGGGAATTTTCTCTGTGAGTCTCAATTAAATAATTTCTCAGAATGAATCTTTCTATTTCTCTGCCAAATCATATAGAAATGGCAACAACTGTGGGATACTCCCACATGAATGTGCAGACCAATTTAACACTGTAATTCTCAATTTCTGGGGTTCTTCCTGTAAAAGTAGTACTGAGACTTTCTAGTTTTTACTACCTACACATGCACATATACCTAGCTTACATGTCCAACACATTTCAAACAAAGCTCAGAGGTATTGAGTAGTGGTATTAAAAGTTAGCCATAAGCAATGAGAAGTGATATTTTAAATGCCAAAACAGATCAATTTTCATTTGCACTTGGTGTTATTTATGGAAAGAAGCATTAAACCAATGAAGCAATTATATAGGGGAGGTGTCAAAAAGATAAAACATTCATTAATTTGGAGGGTAATTGTAAAATAGAAGCAGCAGAAGCAGATATTTCTAAGCCACATTAAGGTAAAGTCTTAATTTCTTGTATATCTGCAATAAGAGATATTCCAAAAACTGGCTCATCGTTCAATCTGTAGAAGAAGTTTCAACCACAGATGCTATATTAGTCAACTTCAGTCAAGGAATTCTCATCTTCTTTCTGGTTATCATGCAGAGGAACAGAGTCTGTGGGTTTTATTTTTTTAAGGCCTTCTCTGAAAAGTCCTCTCACAGACCAAATTGCATGGAGTTGAAATAACCCAAGAGGATAAGAAAGCTCAAATAAAACGTATGTATCTTAGATAGTTGATCCCAATAACCTTTAAATTTCCCAAATGGGTTGTTTTAATAGTAACATCCCGTTGTACTCTAAGTCTTCGCTTAATATACATAAGGGTAATGTATAAACACAGAAATTGCCTACCGTTATGAATTTGTATTTTGTATTATCATAAAAAATCAAAAATACATTTGAAATCACACTGGAATGGTTAAAAATACTATAGATTTTTTTAATTAGACTGAGACTATTAGCTACTTTTTCAACCAAAAAGTCTGCTCTAGACTTGTAAAATATCAGGTGTTGACCAAAGTGGAAGAAATAAAGTCACAAGCTTCGAATTAAAACCAAATATCACAGCAGAGATTTATGAAAAATGCCTTGCGACACTTAAATGTAGATAGTCCCAAAATCAGGGGAAATATCTGCAAGCCTAGTTTTAGAAAAGATCCTAATCTAAGAATTAGTATAATCTAGTCAACCAATTCAGGGAAAGCATAATTATTTTTTTTAGTGTGACCCTCTCTTACCCACTAGGCAGAGAGCTTCTTGAGAACAGAAGTGTTTTCACCATTTCTTTTATCCAAAGGACCCCAGAGAGTGTCTGTTGTATATGGCACCCAAATAAATATTGTTTCAATGAATGAGCAAACAATGAATTATGGAACTGCATAGAGTATTTCCATTGTTCTACTGTAATCAATATGCAGAAATATCTTTCTCATAAGTCTCCAAATAAGAGATCTCAAAATAAAATAACAGGCCTCTAAAGGAAAAAACTTTAAAGGATACTTCACATATCTTGCTTTAAAATTGGAAATTATATAAAAGAATTAAAAAGACATGAAAGATGGAGATTTCTGTAACATGCAAAGTTTAGAAGGTCTTAAAATGTGAACTATATAATGATCCCGATTCAGAATATCTTGGAGGAAATGAATTTATAAATGCATGGCATTTTAAAGACACTTTAAGGCAAGAAAACCTTACAATCAGTAGCAAAGTAGAATGGCATTTCTAAAAATTCTTTCTCCAGTTACTTTAAAAGCACGGTAGCTATTGCTTCCCTTTTACATTTCTCCTGTCTAAGTCAAATCAAATATATCATATAGATTAATATAGACCAATGCACACTGAAAAAAAATTAAAGAAACTTTAAACACGAACTTAACCGTAGTAATTGCCTTCCCATTTTTCAAGTACTCTATTAGGTTCAACTCCAACTATTCTCCCCTGCACAAGGTTCCTTTCAGCAGTGCTCATTGGACCCAAAAGCCATTCCAGAGACTTAAATCTTATTAAGTAGCCACTTTCACAGCCATTCCCAACTTGAGGGAAACGCTTCCACTAAGATTAACTCTAAGAATTTGATCAGTCCCTGAAGTCAGCTTGGGGAAAAAATGTGGGGAAAGGATGAGCAAGAAATATATCCCTCATCAAAGCAAAACTCAACTTTATTCTCCAGTTGAACCTACACCCTACCAGCTCTCTCTTCCCTTCCTCCCCTTCTGGGCTCTGGACAGGTGGGTGGTAGGTGAGTATGTCTTGGAGAGGGGATGCAACTAACTTTCCTCCACCACCTTATTCTGCTCCCCACCCCGAATCAGGTCCCACTAGTAACTGAAGCCACCAGGTAGAGCTGTCTGTATCCCCCTCCCCCTTAGGAGAGGGATGGGATGGGGAGGATGGGGGGCGCGCGTGGGCAGGATGGAGGTGGGGGTGTTCTGAACTGCAACTCTTCTTACCGCTGGAGCGCCTGACGATGTTCTCCAAAAATGTGTTCTGCGGTGCCACCAGCCCTCTCTTGCCCCCCGGCATCCTGGGTCTGAAGAGCGGCGGCCAGGATCCGCGGCGGGGGAGGGGGGGATGCAGGAAGAGAAGGTGGAGGAAGAGGAGGAAAAGGTGGAGAAGAAGATCGAGCCGAAAGAAGTGGGGGCGCGGCGGCGGCGACGGCGTCCCCTGACTGTGTCTCCAGCCGGACCCGGATGAGCAGCTCTGGGGAGGAGGACCAGGCAGTTCATGGTAGTAGCGCTCCCCCGGCCGCCGCTGCCCAGTCTGTGGCGGTGCCGCACACGGGGCTCGGGAACTGCAGGCTCCGCGGGGCACAGTGCGCCTGCGCCGCCCCCGCTGTCGCTGTCCCGCCGGTGCTGATGCTGAAGCTGCTGCTGAGGCTGCTGCCGCGGCGGCGGTCGCCTGGGCGCGGACTCAGCATTTCTCCCGCTGCCCCGCGCCCCGGGGCTGGGGAGCGGGAAGTGTCAACTCAAGCCCTCGCTCCCAGTCCCTCTCAGTCCAGATGCGGACCTCTTTACTGAGCCTTCCTCTCCTCCTTCTCTGGCCCACCCCTCCCGCGCAGCTGGATCGCGGCTGCCCAGCTGAGCCCAACTTCTGCCGGGCGGTGCGCACGGTGGCCGCTCCTCTCTCCCCGGAGATCCAGACAAACGTTCGCTGTCCAATGGGGCCACGGAGCGGGAGAGGAAGTGAGAAGCGAGCAGGATGCCAGAGACAGCAATGGACAGTCGGAGGGCTTACATCTCAGCTTCTCCCGCCGGGGTCGCGAGCCCCGGCTGCTCCCAAAGACGCGGCTGTCAGGGCGAAGGTGTCGAGCAGCTCCCGCTCCAGCTGAGGCTGAGCGCCGAGCAGGGACTGACTGGGAGGCGCGCGGGGACGCAGAGCAGCCACCTGACGCTGCTACCGCCCCCCTCCGGGCTTTGGCGCCCGAAGCTCAACAGAAGAGCCGTCAGCACCCGCCCTGCCCTACGCCCAGGAGCCGGGGCCAGTTAGGGTCTGCGCGCGGAGAGCGTGGGAATGGCCCCTGCCCCTCCGGCTGGAGCTGGCGCGCGTGGGAGCCTCCCCAGGGCCGCGGAGCACGGGAGGCGAGCGGCGAGCCCCGCTACCCAGGTTAAGTTGCGGGAAAGGTTGCACTTAATGCAAGGAGTAGAGGAAAAGGGTGAATAATTCACACCAGAGAGAGGAGTGCAGTGGGCAGCATTTGTGGTGGAAAAACAGTAAAGGTGGTGGGAACGAAGCAGCACGGGGGGGGTGGGAGGAGGCTGCAGGAATCTTCTCTAAGAACCCTCCATTCGCTCAGAACCAGGGACAGAAGTGGAATCTTTAGAATACTTAGTCCAAAAGCCTGAAACTACCCGGAGAAGGGGAAATGGCATTAATTGTGAATGTAGCGCGGAGGGATGGAAGGAAAAGGGGGAGCTCACGCCGAGGCACCTTTTATCTAAGGCAGAGGTTCTCAAGGCGGTCCCGGACTGGCAGCATCTCCTAAGAACCTGTTAGAAATGCAAAATCTCGAGCTCTACCTCAAAGCTAGGTAACTAGAACACTTGAGACGAGGGCCAATAATCCGTTTTAACAAGCCCTCCAGGTAAATAGAATGCATTCTCGCTCAAGTTGCAGAAGCACGGATCTAAAGCTTCCCCTTCAAAGGCTCCACTGGGCCTATCCAGAAAGAATGACTGCTAAGCAGGTTCAAGGACTAAGGACAAAAAGTGCGCGCTGCAGAAGCGAAGGATAGTTGTGTGGGGGGCGTCCCCTTTTGCTGGGGTCATAATATGCTAGGCAACCCCTGTTAGAAATGGTCAAGGCTAAATTGCTACGAAGCGGCAGGAATCCTCAGGCTGGGGTCCCAGGAAACATCTGCTCAGTTCCTGCCTTGGGCAGGAAGGAAAGAGAGAAGGTGTCTGACTTTGTTTAGAAACCCCTAGATTACCAACCGCTGGCCTCGACTTTCGATCACTCTCTCTCCAGAGCACCCGGGGAGAGGGGAAGAGGCTATTGTCTGTGACCGAGAGACACAGGATCCAGGTTTTAGCCTAGGGCATTTTCCCCCTCTCCACTCTGAAATTTCCACCCATTTGCCCAGAGCTTGGGCGGCTGAGTAAACCCGGAAGGTTGACGCAAGGCAAAGAGCAGTTTGCTGGACTAGGATTCCTCCCGCAAAAAAATCAAGAGACTGTGGAATAACACTAGGCTATTTTAGCTTTCTACTCAAGTACTGCTGGTGGTGCAAGTTAACTCCCCTACAGCTAGAAGGTCTTCTAAATACATTGGGGTGTATTTAGTTAAATAACAAGGGACTCAGGCACGCACTGGATCCGTCTAAACCGCCTGCCACCGACAGGAGTCAGAGATGTGGCTGAGGTTACAGCTCCCTCCCTGCAGTTGACTGGGTGTGGGTTAGGGGCGGGGCGAAGTGGAAAGGCGTTCTTAAACACACGAAAGGATTCCTCCCTCCCCCATGGGTCTTATATAACCTGTGTTTATGGGGACTAACCTAATGTAAGGACACACCATGGTCCCTAGACTAATGAGCCATTCACAGACTGGAGTGGTAACAGACAGACTGGTAAATATATATATAAATATATATTTAAAACATATAAAATATATATATTTCATAGATTGCTATCCTAGACTTCCAACGTGATAAATCCATTATCATTATTAACAGGAATATATATATATAATATATTTATTTCATAGATTGCTATCCTAGACTTCTAACATGATAAATCCATCATCATCATTAACAGGAAATACTTCAGATCTATATGTTCTTTTGCACATCATCAGCTGCCCACATCTCGCCTCTGGGTATTGATATAAAACCTCTGTTTCCCAGCATTTCCCATCTAGTATAAATATCTCTGTTCCTAATCACTCCTCTGTGGGTATATTAGCTCACACTTCCCAAAGAGGAAACTCTTTTGGACTCCATTAAGACACAGTCACACAATTACTGGTAGAACTTCCCCATTTATTTCCATCTGCAGATTTAATTAAAATGACATTTATCTTTTCTTCTTTGTCCTTAATTGTATAGCATTATAAACTTTTGGATTATTTTAGGGTGCCTGGGTGGCTCAGTCGTTAAGCATCTGCCTTCGGCTCAGGTCATGACCCCAGGGTCCTGGCATCGAGTCCCACATCCGGCTCCCTGCTCGGCGGGAAGCCTGCTTCTCCCATTCCCCCTGCTTGCATTCCCTCTATCGCTATCTCTCTCTCTCTCTGTCGAAAAATAAAAATAAAATCTTAAGAAAAAAAAAGAAGTGGTCAGGTTCTAGGCACATTTAAAAGGTAGAGCTGACAGATTTAAAAAAAAAAACTTTTGGATTATTTTAATCATTGTAAAAAATTAGCAGTTATAAAATGTCAGACCTCTGGCTTCCACGCTTTTCTTAAACTTCGAGTTTAAATTTTCATTTTACAGAGGAAGAAACCAAGACCCAGAGTGATGAAGTACCTAGTCCGAGACGACAGAGTGCTTTAGAGGCTGCACTGAACCTAGAATCAAGTCTTCTGACCCTGTAGCAAGAGCTCCTTGTAAATAATAGAAAATAATCTGATGCTGCCTAAATATTGGTAACCACCAGCAACATCCAGTGATCTCTGTTGCCATCACTGATTTTGCAGCACTGCAGAGAAGAGAAACCCCTGGCAACAATTTGCAACAGCTAGCTCCTAATCAAAATAGAGCTAAGGAAAATAGAGTGGCACCATACGGACTGACGAGCCCTAAGGAATGTGCTGGCAGATTGCAGCAAGGTGCCAATACAGCATTTTAAAAGTGTTTTGCAGACAGAGTCCATATGTGGTAACCAAACTGCAGGATTTAACAGGTGAGAGAGATAGGAATCAAAAAGCTTCAGTGTCACACAAAGGGCTTCTTTTTGTTTGTTTCATTGCAAGGATTCCATTTTAAAGCAGAATCATTTGTCCTTTTCTTCTTTCTTCAGGCATTGTCATTAGAGTGGTGTTGTCTGTGAGAACCAAGAGTTCCAATACCCAGAAGTGTTCGCTGATGCCCAAGTCACAGCTCGGAAATGAATGGATGTTAGCTGAACTGCAGGTGCATTCCATTTTAACAGCAACTACCATAAAAGTGAAGACTTGGAAATCTGACATATTAGGAAGTGGTGGTTTGTAATCGGTACTGGTTCACTGAAGGATTCTTTTGTCAAGCGCCCCTTCTTTGAAGATTTTTTAAATGTAGTTTATTTGACAGGAGTGGAATTATATGTAAACTCTCAGAAATGCCTTAGAAATAGGTCCAGTCTGACTTAATGTTGGACCCTTTCTGTGAAAATAGCTTACCCGCTACTCTCTAGGGGCATGATTTTTCTCCCTATCTCCAATTTTCGTTTCTGAGATAACCTGGGCCTAGGTCTAAGGTGCAGTCTGCAGATGCTGAATGGGGAGCTCAGATGGAGGACTGGGAGCAAAGAAGAAAGGGGCCAGAGGCTGCCCCCAGCTTGGCCTCCGGGGTTGGTCTCATTAGAGCAGTATCAGTCCAAACCATTTCCTGCTCCCAAACCCATTTCCCAAGTGTCACTCTCTGCTTCCCTCAGAGCCCTGCCCCAGCTCTAGGAGCAATATACCCAAACGGTACTGCTTGGCTCCTCTGCATGCACCAAGTCCCACACTTGCACGTATAACCTCCCTCCTCCCCCTCCTCCCTTTCTCCCACCCCCTACCCAAACTAAGTTGAGAAGACGCAGAATGGACAGGAGACTAGCTGAATATTATATAGAGGGCCCGTGCTTATACTCTGGACCCAGACTGTCTGGAATTTAACCTTGCCTCATGCTAGCTATATGACCTAGAGTAAGTCATGTAACCTCGATTTCCCCTTCTGTCAAATGGGGGTAAAAATGATCTATTTAATAGGGCTGTTTTGAGGGTTAAATGAGTTCCTATTTGAAAGCCATTAAAATAATATCCGGCGTGTAACAAGTACCATATAAGTGTTTATAAAGTAAAACGTTTTTATCCCCTTCTGCTTTCATTTACAGTAAAAGCTCTAGATGGTGATCATTACTAATGCTCACCAATATCCAGTTGCCTTCTCCACCTTCTTGAAATTAGTTGTGGCCATAAACTAGTTCTGATCCTTGAAATGTGAATGGAGGGGATGTGTGTTACTTCCTGGTGAAAATAAACAATAGCTAGAACTCAATTCTTAATGCTCCTCTGCCTCTGCCTCATTGGCAATGGAATGCCAAGCAACACAGGGAAAACAGCTGCCCAAAAGAGTCCCCTGGACCTGTGGTGACATCATATAAGCAGGAAATAAGCTTTTGTTAATGAAGACCCAGAGATCCTGGCATTGTTTATCACTATACCATAACCTAATCTACCCTGACTGATACAGGTTATGAACTTGCTTTAGGTGCAGGAAATTAGGGGAACAATAATTCCTTGACTGCACGTTAGAATCACCTGTGAGTTTCTCAAAATCCCAACATCCAAGGCACAGCTCACGGACCAGGTAAATCAGAATTTCTGAGCATGAGACTCAGACATCAGCAATTTTAAAGTTCCCAGGTGACTTCAGTGTGCATCAAGGTTGAGAACAACCATCCTAGAGAAACGCTGCGCTCTGCAGGAATCTCTGGGATTTAGATACTGTGCCGAGATCCTCAACTCCCAAGAATCAGACCTGCAGTTGTACGTACCCAGCAAAGACCCAGCCCTAACTGTGAGTTTCTCCATACTTATAGCTACTGGGCATCTCGGGAGAGTAATCTCCAAGGCCGATGTGCTATAAATTCAAAGCCTCCAAACCACTTGCCTTCTCAGTGCAGCCCAATCCTTCTATGCATTCCTCAACCGTCCCCTCCGTTCTCTGCAGTAGGCTTTTCAAAGCTTCTCCTCTGTCTTCCCACCTCAGATGTCACCCTTTCACCTCTCAGTCTCAGAAGATGACTCACAGAGAACAGGTCATGCTGTCAATCCTTAGACCTCCTGCTTTGCTTCTCTCTCTTCCTTTTCTTCTTTCTTCTAGGTGAATAGGAAGCGATTTCCTTCTCCATCCCTCCACCAGTGCTCTGCATCCTATTCACTTGTGCCTCTGGAGGGACCTCATTTTACTAACTGTCCTCCCATCCCTTTGTGTCAATGTCTCAGAAGGGTGCTCTGTAGTAAGTAAGGACTCTGTAGTAAGGACCCTGTACTAAGTAAGGACAGAAGTAAGGACTTCCATGCCTCCTGTCCACTTCTTTACCCACCGTGGATTGGCCTCCACCCCACTTTTCCTTCAAACTGCCTTCCCAAAGACCATTTTCCAAATTGCCAAATCCCATGAGGCAATTTTATTTTTAATTTTACTTTACCTGCTTATGACATTGGTCCTGTTACCACTCCTCTCTTCTTAAAACACTCTCTCACCTTAGACGGGTTTGGAATACTGATTTTGTGACCTCAGCATTTTAATTAACCTATCTGTGCCTGAGTGTCTTTATCGGTAAAAATGGAATAGTAATAGTGCCTACCTCATTTAATTCTTACATCGATGTAAGATGTAAGAATTAAATGAGATCATACAGGTGGACAGCCTTGTATCCACACTTCTGAAGCTGAAAACTTTGAAATCCTTAAGTTTTCTTTTCACAGATTTGTTTGCCAGAAAAGCCTGACATGACCATTCAGGAGGCTATCTGTACTCTCTTGATCCCACTGGCTGTGAATATTGAGATGTTTTGCTAATTCAACGCATCCCAAGTTTTCTCCCCTTCCAGTGTTTCCTATCTCAGAGTGCCCCCTCCACCTACCCAGTTGCCCAAGTCGGTAACTTGACCCTTCTCTATCCCGATCCCCCACCTCCAATGCTGCTGATTCTGCCTCCCATGCATCTCTTCAAAGTATCCACTGCTCATCATTCCTGGCACTGTTTGTGATCAGGGCTCTGCCCGTGCAGTCAGGGTTGAGAATTATTGTTCCCCTAATTTCTTGTACCTAAAACAAGTTCAGGGGCATCTGGGTGGCTCAGTCTGCTAAGCGTCTGCCTGCAGCTCAGGTCATGATTCCAGGGTCCTGGCATGGAGCAACATCAGGCTCCCTGCTCAGCAGTGGAAGTCTGCTTCTCCCTCTGCCCCTCCCCCTGCTCATGCTGGCACTCTCTCTCTCTCTTTCTCTCTCAAATAAAATCTTTAAACATAAAATAAAATAAAATAAGTTCATAACTGCATCAATCAGGACAGACTAGGTTATGGTGCAATAACAAACAGTACCAGAACTCATCTTGCCATTGCACTGCTGCAAAGGTCCTCTAACCTTGTCCCCCGGCTTCCTGTCTTTTTCTGTCTTACTCTGCTCCATTCCCATCTCTGAGCTCCATCCCAATTCATTTTTTCACCCTGTACTTCCTAAAATCTATTTACGTTACCCTTCTAAGTTCCTCCTTACCCTCAGGTGAAAGTCCAAAACCCTTAGCTAGCATTCTTCTATCCATCCCTGACTGACTCCCGCTTACATATTTATTCTCAACTCATCATTTCCCATTGCCCACCCCACATCCCCATACTTCCTTGTTCCCTACACTCCCTTTTATTCCTCATACTTACCATGCTCTCTCTTTCTTCCTTCACCTATGTCCTGTATCACCAGGCATATTCCTTCAGATCGTAGATTAGATATCATTTCCTCTGAAAAGGTCTCTTTGACTTCCAAGGCTGGAAAAGGAGCCCTTCCTGTGTCTTCTGCCCATGCCACCATACGCTTTCTTTACTGCAGGGGTTGTCTCACTGTTGTAGAGAAAAGATTACAAATACAGATGAAACCCTAGTTCTCTCCTCACCAGCGCTGCTACTAGCCAGCCACTTTGGCATCTTAGGGAGAATTAGGAAAAGAAGTCTCCTGTGGACAGTCACAGGACTAAGGCAGGCACACACACCAGTTGGTAAGATGATCATGAGCTGGATTTCACCCTTGATGGGCGCCCTTCGTGGGAAGAGGAAGGGGCTTTCTAAGTGAGAGAACTAGAAAAAAAAGGAAAAGCATAATAATAGAAAAGTTTATGATGTGTGACAAAAAGTAGATAATTCAGAATTAACAAAGAGAAATGGGAGACAGAATTAGACACAGAGTAAGGGACTCATTGGGCCACTTTAAGGAGTCTGGGCTTATTCTGTGGGCAAGGAAAGACATGTTTTGAGTAAAGAAGTGACATGGTATTTTAGGAGAAGGAATCTGTATGTAATTGGTGTGCAAGATGCTTTGGGGACTCATCACCAAAAAAACTTTTTGTAACAACACCATATGGTGATGGATGTTAACTAGACTTATTGTGGTGATCATTTTGCAATATGCACAAATTCAAATCATTATGTTGTGTATCTGAAATTAATATACTACATGTCAGTTATATCTCGATTATTTTTAAAAAAGATGCTTTGCAGAGAGAAAAGACCAGGATTGGAGAAATTGTATGAGAGACCCCTGCATATGAGGATATGATATTTTTGATACATTAATAATTATCTCCCCCTGAATTTCATTTACTGATACGCTCTTGCTGTCATTACACTGTCACTCCTCACAAGAGCTCACTTCTTCTTGGCTTTTGAATTTCAAAAGCCTAAGCATTGGAGAAACAGAAACGCAATACGTAAAATGTTATGATAAAGACTATGTGTATTTTTACCAGGTACTAGACTGCCTTAAGTATTTTACATGCATTTTCTCATTTAATCTCATTTAATTCTTCTTTTTTTAAAGATTTTATTTAAAGAGTGAGAGAGAAAATGTGCAAGTGAGTGGGGGGGCGGGGCAGAGGAAGAAGATGAGAGAGAATCCCAAGCAGACTTCACGCCGAGCACCGAGCCTGAGGCAGGGCTCAATCTCACGACCCTGAGACCATGACCTGAGCCAAAATCAAGAGTCTGACACTCAACTGACAGAGCCACCCAGGTGCCCCTAATTTCATTTAATTCTAATAGAGTAAAATAGAACTTCATCCAATCCAACAAATATTTATTGAGCATTTACATACCAGGCACTACAGTAGGTGTTTACATTATTCCCATTGAATCAGAAATGAAACTGAGGCACAGAGGAGTTAAGTAACTTGCACAAAGTCTCCAAACCTATATGTGTTATAGCTAGGATTATGTACCCAGGTATTCTCTTTTCAGAGCCCAAATTCTTAACCCTTCCGTTTAACCATGGCACTCTACTTAATTTCCCAAAGAACCAGCTATCTCAAATGTTCCCAGTTCCAGCCTAGATAAGAAAAAAATTCCCCTGTGCTAAGAGAAGGGAACAGCTGGAGAGAAAGCAAAGAGTAAGGAAGTCCTGTCTCTACTGCAATGTGGACAGAGCCCTGGATTTCTAAGGGAAATAACAAAAAAACCCAGTAAGTCTGTGGGAGCCAAGACAGAGATGATCTACCCGTCTCCTGGGTAGAACTCTAGAGAAGTAACAAGACCCTGGAGAGGAGAGGGCTGAGTTGGGTGGCTCAAGAGATGGGATCTTAATTAGCACAGAGAAATTCCCCAGACCTTGGTGGACATGTGGACTTGAACACAGTGGAATGATTCTCGCATGCACTAGAGGGTCACCCAGGCATCAAAGAAAGTGAAACCCAGTAAAATTAAATCACCTATATTGTTGGTTTTACCTAACTGTGTCCATCACCACACTGTGAACTCCTTATTATCAGAGATCAAGTCTTCTGCACATATGTTTCTTTAGCTCTGAATCAGTGCCTAGAACATGCAGGTTACAAAATACACTGATGTGTTATTCAGTGTAACTGGGAAGATTTTAGTGTAAAATTAAAAATTTTAATTTCTACCCACACTTCACACAATACACCACAATAAATTCCAAATATGCTACTAAGTTAAACATGTAACAATTATTTAAAATAGGTTTCTAAATTATTTTTAAAACAGAGGAAATTATAAATAACAAGGAAAAGCAGTTTTGAGAACATCAAAATTCTATCACCTGCACACACATAAAAAGCATAACGTAGATGAAGAGGAATTTAAAGGAATGAGAAAAATTATTCATAATTCATATGATTGAGACTACTGGAAGACTATTTCCTCAAATGTTTTGTTGCTACTTACAATGAATGTGATAGCTGTAGACATAAACACTTTTAAATTTAATCTGTATTATTTAGAATCTGCATTTTCTCCATCACTGTTAAGTTTCTATAATCAACAAAGCAATAGGTCAAACCCTGATTTGTAGCATTAGCTGATTTCCATAGCTGACCAAGTTTCTAATGTGACATCACTAAACGTGGGGTTGGAAATTGATGCACACTAGCATACCATTATACAGAATTTCCACCTTACAGATCTAATAATCATAAATAATGTCAAGAATGTAGATAATAGCAAAAGGTAGTAACATAATTTAGGAAGTGATGAGTTTTGGGTATTAACTATGTTCATTTTTAATACAATTTAATTAATTGCAAATTAATATAATTTAATCTTTGTCAGTGACTACATTTCACAACGCACTCACAAGATCCCTGAAATTTCAAAAGCCGGCTCTCACAAGCAGGTACAAGCTGGTTCTGGGACACCACAGAGCATCGGGCTCTGTTGCTGGGTGGAGAGGGCCTGTCTGCAGAACCAAAGCCACTTGCCAGGGGAAACCCTACTTGCAGGGACCAACAGACGGGATTCGGCCCAGGGATTTTCGCAGTTTCTCAGTTTCCTTTTTTTGCTCTAGCTAGGTGGATGGACCTGAGTTTTTGTAGCCACCAAACAGGTCTGATATGTGGAGGGCCCTGCTTATTTATAGCACTTTCTTACTTCCATTTCTTAAAATGGCTGCACACAGAGGGTATTGCCTCCATTTTAGAGGTGAAGTGTTTTGGCTGTTAAATGTTGTCTCATTTAATCCTTGGAACAATCTGTAAGATGCCGGGATGCCTGTTTTTCTTTGTTCTCTTTTTTTCTGATAAACCAAGAGATGTTAAAAGTGACTTGCTCCAAGGCGGGATTCAAGCCCAGTTCTGTCTGACCGCAAGGCAACTTCCTCAGCCTGCATTCTCGGCAAATATAGGGTTACTTAGTAGTGAATAGATCAGCATCTGTAAGATGACTAAGCTTTTGACCTAAAGAAAAGAGAACTCTATTCACTGGCTTCCTCCACCTTCAACAAAATAGTCACATCATTGGCAAGCATGTAAATTCTAGCTTATATCTCTTTTTTTCTTTTTCATCAAGATAAATGAAGGTAGCAACCAATATTCATGTTAGAACTACGCTGTCATCAATGACAATCATAGGTCGACCACAGACTCAAGAGTTAAGCAAAAATCCATGAAAGTATCCTGTGAGAATCAACAAGCTACATGGAATTTATAATAAAGAGTGTTGAACATTTTAATATTACTTGAAAATTATATGCTACACATATTTTACATCAACAGCATGTATAATAAATCTAAATGTGTATATACATATATATATATGCATTTTTTAAAGTCAACCAGAGTTAGCCATCAAACAGTTACCCACATGCTAGTGTCTAGATTCACCAGTTCTGAGTTTAGCAATCCCAGTTCAAATAGAAAGCTTTATTCTCAATATCTCAACACCAGTCCAGAGGAAGCCCCCAATGGGCCCTACCCGTGGCACCAAGGACAGCTGCCTAGGGGATATGGTATAGGAAGTGGCTCATCCTGGGGCGTGTGCTGGGCAAGACCATGTTTGATCCTCTCACTGACTCCCAGCACCCCAAAAGGAACAGAGAAGCAGGACAAACAAAAACAATAGATTAAAAGTTCAGAGTAAAGTGGGTCCTCATAATAGTAGTTACTGTCATGTAAAGCAGTTCTGACCTTTTAACCTCAGGAAAGAAAATTAGCAAGTTACTCACTCTGTAGTACATCTGACACTCTAAGCTTAAATCATCTCCAACTCATTTAAATTTTCTCCTTTCCCCAAGGCATCAATAGAGTTCCAGCCTTTAGTTGTTTATGATTCATTCTCTCTTGTGATCAGTATTTCTTGAGCTTCTACTTCTTCAAGAACTGGGTTAGGTGCTGTGGATCCAATAAGTTTACTCTAAATTTGATAAATGGCAAGCTAGCCTGATCACAAGCCCATCTGTTGTGTCTCAAACATCCTGTTCTGAATATGGCACCACTTCTTTAAAAAACAGTTTATGCCACCTCAGCTTCAGTAGACTAATTGAACCAAACATGTTCAAAGAAGCAAACTCTAAGAATAAATTCCCAAATGTCAGCGCTGTCTAGGAGGAATGAAGAAACATATGGGATCCCAGCCATTCTTCAAATTATTCATGCCAAGGTGTCTGAGGGGGCTGGGCTCCAGAAAACAGCTTGATGCCTTCCAGAAAAGTCCTATGGTCATGTAATTCTAATTGTAACCTTGAAAAAAATAGATTGTGCATTTAAAAAGTCACTGCAAAAAAAGATTCTTAACACAGAGGGCCATTATGTTATATTCCATTTGCAGTATAAAACAATGTTACAGCCTTAAAGTTGGGCAAGAAATATCCCTTATTGTAAGAACATCTTTTGCATGTGGATGTAATGAAAGCCATCCACCCTGTACACCATCTTTGGGGAGATCAGGCCAGCATCTTCTCTAGAAAGGATGATAGGGGTCTTTGAAAAAAAAAAAAAAAAAACTATGGCATGCATCTTACTTATAAAAGTGAACAAACGTCTCTTATGCCAGAAAGAAATATATCAAAGTGGCTCAGATGTGTAAACCAGAGGCAGTCAAAAGAGAGTTTTTTGTTTAAAGGATATGGGCCAAAAAGAAAACAGAAACTCAGGAAGTTAAAGAAGTCAGCTCAGATCAGGAGAGAAAGAACAGCCTAAAATAGCCCATGCAAGTGTAGGCCAGCATCGGCATCATGGGCTAGGAAGACAGGAGAAAGAAGCTAGGAAAAGGGGGGCTGGGGGGTGGGGCTTGAGGGTCAGCTGTATGCTAGGGCCCACATCAGCTACTTGTCACAGGTAATCACTAATCCTCAAAACGTCTCAAGATAGATATTATTTACCCCACATTACAGATGGTGAAACTGACACTCAGAGAAAGCAATAACTTGCATCAGGTCACACGGCTAATTAAGTTAGGTTAAAAAAAAAATTAAGGGGAGGGGGACACACTTTAGATTAAATGCTCAGAAAAAGTCTCTCTGTAGAGGTCACCTTGAAGCTGCAGATAAGGGAATGGAAAGAAGCTAAGCCCAACAGGGTAGAAAGAAGAGCAGTCACAGGAAGAGGGAACGCTCTTGTACCAGGCCTCAGATGAAAAAAAGTGGGAGACCTTACAGAAACCATAAAATAGTGGGGCTGGAGTGGAGAGATAAGGGGGAAAGGGGTGCAAAGTGATGTTGAACATAAATAAATGCAATCACATTCAGTTTGTAGACCAAGGCAAGGAGTTCGAACCTTTCCTTGTGAAGTATAAAGGGGAGCCACTGAGGCATTTATCCGTGGGGTGTGGCATGATCACTCTGTGTCAGGAAGAAGCAGGAGAGGAGGGTGTGAGCTCAGCAAGAAGGCTGATGTCATAATCTAGGCAAGAGGTGAGAGTGTGCTGCAAAAATGAACAGTGGAGAAGGGACCGGGGCAGGGCGGAGGTGAGCTGGGAGATCAAATCAACAGAGACTCATCAATGGAACGGACGTGGAAAGTAAAGACAAGACTAACCTCTGTCCCTGACGTCAGCAACTGGGTGAACAATGGTGCTATTGCCTGAGATGGGGAAGATCTGTCAGGGAAAGACATGTTCCAGGAGAGAAATCTGGTGTGGAAATTTTGAGGTTGATATAGCCAAAGTGGAGACGTCAGGGAGGTGATTTGATGCACTGAGCCTAGAGTTCACGGGAGAGGTTTTGGTTCCGGAGAACAGATAGAGAAATCCCAACCAAGGGAATTCTGCAAGGATTTCCTCTAAAGGCGTCTACATGACCTCTGCGTCTACATTACCAGTTCTACAATTCCCCCACAATGGTTGAAGAGCATGCTGTTGTAGCTTTCCTCTCTTTAGCAAGGAAGGAGTTGGCAAGTAGAAAGAGGCATAATGAGATGAGAACCACAGCAAAAAGACTAAATCCTTATGGCACTATTCACGTGAGGAAAACCCTAGAAGCAAGCTAACTATCCATAGGTGGGACTAGGCTTAAATAAGTTATTACACATTCCTTAAATGAAATATAAGTCAACCACTAGAAATTGCTACTATAAATCTACCTTTATTTTCCAGTATGAAAGATATTCAAATTATATGGAAAAAATATTTTACAAAACAACAAATGCGATATAATCATATCATTTATTTGTTAGAGAGAGAGAAATGAATAACCACACTGGTATGATCCCTGCCTCCCCAAAAAAATCCTTGAAAAATGTACATACATCAAAATTTAAATAGTGGTTACTTTGGGTGGAGGAATTCTGAGTGAATTTTACTTTCTTTTTCATACTTTAGTGCATTACCAGGTTATTTTTACAATGAACATGCATTTCTATATGTGTATTTTTTTACATCTGTCTTTATAATCAGAAAGAACAAAAACAGCCATTTTCACTTAGGAAGAACCAAACAACAGTCTGGAAATTTTAGGTGGAAGCCAGAAAGAGCCAGGCTGGCAGCCAGCCACTCTGCCCCTGCCACGATCAAAACAGTGTGTGTTTATTCATTTCAATTCAATTCAACAAACACTTCCCGTGCACCTTCTCGGGGCTAGATTCTAGTCAGATGATGAGGAAGCACCAATGAACCCACCTTATTCCCTGACCTTGATAAACGCACAAGAAAGTAACCTGGCTTTAGATACACGTTTATAGAAGATTATATTCCTTTGCTAGAGCTGCCATAAAAAAGTGCCACAGACTGAGCAGCTTAAATAACAGAAATTTATTTGCTCGTAATTCTGGAGGCTGGAAGTCCGAGATCAGGTGTCAGTCGGCAGGTTTGGTTTCTTCTAAGGCTTCTCCGCTTAGCTTGCTGATGGGCGCCTTCTTGTCGTATCTTCGCATGGTCTTTCCTCTGTGCATGCATCCCTGGTGTCTCTGTGTGGATACCAGTCAGATTATAGTAGGGCCCACCTCATTTTCATTTCATCACCTTTTTAAAGGCCTTATCTCTACATACAGTCATATTCTTAAGTATTGGATGTTATGACTTCAACATGTGAGTTCTGAGGGGACACAGTTCAGTCCATCACAAGATCCACAAAATTAAAATTTCAGTGGTAAGATTCCTATTTATTTTGTGATTTACTATTGATGCCTCTTAAATTTCCTGTGTAAAATATGAACCAGGGATTCAGAAATGTCTTACAAGATACTTAATAAGAATAATCATATAAAGAAAAGTACTCATCTTATAAAATGATGAGAAAGCACATGACATGTTTACTTTTATGCTTTACATTCAAAATATGGATAAATTGACCAAAATGAAGTGAAGAAATTATGATATTTTCATTTTAGTATCTATGCAACCTAGAAAAGAGTATTTGAAATAAAATTTCCAGAGAGTGAGATTATATTTATTAACATAATAAAGCATTATAATCTATTAATATCGTCCCAAATCACTTTGTCTTATGTGCAATGAGGTGAATCAGACTCGAATAAAATCAGGGATTAAAAAGCTGGAATCCCTGGGGCGCTGGGGTGGCTCAGTCGGTTAAGCATCTGCCTTTGGCTCTGGTCATGATCCTGGGATTGAGTCCCGCATTGGACTCCCTGCTCAGCAGGGAGTCGGCTTGTCCCTCTACTTCTCCCACCTACTTGTTCTCTCTCTCGTCTGTCTGTGTGTCTCTCTCTCTCAAATAAATAAATAAAATCTTAAAAAAAAAAGCTGGAATCACCTACAAGATTTAAAAAATATTTTACATGATGTGATGAGTACTGGTTATTACATGCAACTAATGAATCATTGAACAATACACCAAAAAATAATGATGTACTATATGTTGGCAAATTGAATTTAAATTAAAAATAATAATAAATATTTTTCTCTATGTCATGTTCAAAAGTTCTCACTTTGTTCAGGAATGCTCAAAATCCATTCTCCCTTAAACTGTATTCCATATGGAAGGAAACAGCACTGCCTAATTCTAGAGAAAAGGTGGCTTCCCAAGGGACTTATTTGAGCAAACACCTAACATAAGGTAGCTGCCCATGTTAACAAAAATCAAGTGAAAGACTATTCTAAATTACAGGCAAGCTTATTTCTTCTCAACAATATTCAGGATAATGCTAGCAACATGTCTTCCTTAGCATACTCAGAAAAATAATACATACATACATACATACAAGAATATCCCCTTCCTACCTTGCCTGCATTCTCTTTTTGCAAGATTCTACCTGTAAAACAGGAAAAGAGCCAGCAGGGCTGCCAAACATATAGTATTTACCACCACAGTGCCAGGTATAGGGTAAATACTCAGTAGATATATAGACATGTATTCGCTCCCTCTATGAAATGTATTCCTTGGTATCCCCAAAGTTCCTTTGACAGCCTCCATCTCCCAGTCTCAGTCATATGGTGTAGATGGCCTTGACCCCAATGAACTACCAATTCCAGGAGAGGAGTATTGGCTTAAGTCAATCAGCATTCCATATCCACTTTGTCCACAATGATTGGTTTAAATATGACCATGTTACCTAGAACCAAAGAGATGTGAAAAGGTTTTATCGAACACTCCTGGGAAGTAGCTTTCTCTCTCTCCCCCCTAGTTGGTAGATTATGAAACCTAGAATTAAAGCAGTCATTTTGTTACCTAAAAGGCGGAGCCCGGAGCTATAATGGGTCAATAGACAGAGCTTCCAACTGGATTGGAACACATGCATTCTTAACTTCTAGATCTGATCATCTGTTAGGGTGACATATCATTCCCTTGATTGTTTAAGCTAGTTTGAATTATATTTTCTCTCACTTGCAACCAAAAGATTTCTTATGCAGTGAAAACACTGAATGAAGGAAGTGATAAACCAGCCACACAAGGTACTACAGGTGTACTCTACATTCATACACTGTGAACAAGATTGTAATCTGTCACATAAACACAAAGGGGGAAAAATTCCCCCATTTCCTCCACAAGATAAAATTAGGGTAAATCTATCCAAAAGTTCTAATTTCCAACTCTTCATCTAGATGTTCAACTTTCAATCAACTTGTAGATGATTCACTTTATAAATTCCCATTAGAAAATATCCAATCCTAGGATAACTTCACCGCATTTGAAAAATTGGTCGCATATCTCGTAATTGTCAAGGATAAAGAGTCTGGGAGTACTGTAACTAAAGAACAGAGTTTCCTACAAAGGTATGATTTTTAAAAAAAGGATAAAACATAAAAATCTGCAAAGAAGCTCATGGCAAGCACTGGCTCTTGGAATCTGGGAGACTTATGCCAATGATCTGGGAAGAAAGCAACCTGTTGCTGTTGTTTCCTGCTTCTGAACTCAAATAGTTCTGGAAATCTTGAGTCAGTCACTGTTGGTGGTGGTGATTTCAGTCATACCTATAAATGTATTCCCTATATTATCTGTTCCAGTTACTGTGTTCCAGGACTAAAATCAATTTGATACGACGAAATGCATAACAAATTGCTCCAAAATTTAGTGGCTCAAAAAGATATCTAATTTCCTCATGAATCTGAAATCTGAACAGGCCTTGGCAAAGACAACTCATCTCCACTTTACTGGGCATTAGGTGGGACAACATGAAGGATGGGAATTGGAATCATCTGAAAGCTCGCTCATTCACTTGCCCAGTGGTTAATGCTGGCCATGGGCTGAGACATTAGCTGAAGATGCTGACCAGAGCACCTATACATGGCCCAGCTTCCTCACAACATGGTCATAGTTTTCCAAAAGTTGGCATCCTAAAAGGGAGGGAGAAAGAGAAAGAATACCTGTTACAGTCCCTTACTCAGATCCTTTTAGTGTTCCTTCCAGAAGACACATTCCAGTTCTTAATCTTACATCAGAGACAGGTGAATATAAAGAAGCAGTAGAAGCCCCTGTGAATGATAAAAACAAATTGTCTGTTAATTTATCAGACAATGATCAGAAAATTATCAGGCAATCATCAAAATATCAGAATGGAGGAGAATGGAACCTTCTACTAAGCTATAATACGTAATCAATTTTATAAAGATTTAGGCACTGATTATGCTGGGAGAAAGATGATATATCATGAAAAGTGAGAAAACTGACAAACCCTTAGGCCTTTAATTTATCCCATAAAACTGTATTATGATTGTCCCTGACTGACAAGAGTATTAAAACCAAGAAATAAGACATTCTGTAAATACCGTCAGCTTTTGTACATGAACATGATAATGTTTCTTTTAGTATGAAAGATATACGGTCATCGAGATCTATTTATATTAACATAGATAGACTAGGAAGACTGAAATTGTCTTTTGAGTTGATTCCATGTATCATTCCTTTATTCTATGTTTGGTAAACAAAGAGCTCTCACAACGGTTTTGAATTAATTAAAATATAGAGAGCGCCAAGAAATAATTATTTCTATTCACTTTCTCTTTTATGGATAAAGGAAGAGGATATCGTTGGGTTTCCTGGTGGCCTTGCCAGGAAACTCAAAAGATTATTCAAACATAAAGGCCATCTTCATAATTTTATTCTAAATCTGAGGTTTGATTTTGAGAAAGGCAAAATTAGACTTATCAGAAAAGATAAGAGCATATAAGTCATTAATATCCAAAGACAAGAAAAAATTACATGCAATATTTTTAAATAAGGAAACATAACTATTAATCGTTTTAACTTTGAAAGAGTAAGTAATCTTCTTTCAAAGAAATTTTAGAGTATTCAAAAAACACAGAGTAAGAATAACTTATTAATAGAAGAAATCTCTGTTACCTGGACAGAGAATAAATTTGCTACCTAAGAGAAAGAAAAAAAAGTCAGTTTTATTCTGTGTGAATTTAATCTATGTGACAATATGTCTTTGTTTTTCTGTATATATAAATATATACAAATTGTCAAAACTTTCAACACTTTCCTCATGGCTTTTCAAATCATTAGTTGTAGGCATTACAAATGTATGACCTCAAATTTGCCCTTTATAGCTTTATGAAGACCAAAATTCTTTAGGAAAACAATGGCAAAATTCCATAAAAAAACACAAGCAAAACAGTACATTGAAAGGATTATTCACCACGACCAAGTGGGATTTATTCCTGGGCTGCAAAGGTGGTTCAACATCCGCAAATCAATCAATGTGATACAATACATTAATAAAATTTGACAAAGTACAACATCCTTTCTTGACCAAAACACTTCACAGTTTAGGGATAGAGTGTACATACCTCAATATCATAAAAGCCATCTATGAAAAACCCACAGCGAATATCATTCTCAATGGGGAAAAACTGAGAGCTTTCCCCCTAAGGTCAAGAACATGGCAGGGATGTCCACTATCACCACTGCTATTCAACATAGTATTAGAGGTCCTAGCCACAGCAATCAGACAACAAAAAGAAATCAAAGGCATCTGAATCGGCAAAGAAGAAGTCAAACTCTCACTCTTTGCAGATGATAATGATACTTTATGTGGAAAACCCAAAAGACTCCACCCCAAAACTGCTAGAAGTCATACAGGAATTCAGTCAAGTGGCAGGATATAAAATCAATGCACAGAAATCAGTCGCATTCCTATACACCAACAACAAGACAGAAGAGAGACAAATTAAGGAGTCGATCCCATTTACAATTGCACCCAAAACCATAAGATACCTAGGAATAAATCTAACCAAAGAGGCAAAGGATCTGTACTCAGAAAACTATAAAATACTCATGGAAGAAATTGAAGAAGACACAAAGAAATGGAAAAACGTTCTATGCTCATGGATTGGAAGAACAAACATTGTGAAGATGTCAAGGCTACCTAGAGCAATCTACACATTCAATGCCATCCCCATCAAAATACCATCCACTTTTTTCAAAGAAATGGAACAAATAATCTTAAAATTTGTATGGAACCAGAAGAGACCCAGAATAGCCAGAGGAATACTGAAAAAGAAAAGCAAAGCTGGCGGCATCACAATTCCGGACTTCCAGCTCTATTACAAAGCTGTCATCATCAAGACAGTTTGGTACTGGCACAAAAACAGACACATAGATCAATGGAACAGAATCGAGAGCCCAGAAATGGACCCTCAACTCTATGGTCAACTTATTTTTGACAAAGCAGGAAAGAATGTCCAATGGCAAAAAGACAGTCTCTTCAACAAATGGTGTTGGGAAAATTGGACAGCCACATGCAGAAGAAGGAAACTGGACAATTTCCTTACACCACACACAAAAATAGACTCCAAATGGTTGAAAGACCTAAACGTGAGATAGGAGTCCATCAAAATCCTAAAGGAGAACACAGGCAGCAACCTCTTCGACCTCAGCTGGGGCAACTTCTTCCTAGAAACATCACCAAAGGCAAGGGAAGCCAGGGCAAAAATGAACTATTGGGATTTCATCAGATAAAAAGCTTTTGTACAGCAAAAGAAACGGTCAACAAAACCAAAAGACAACCGACAGAATGGGAGAAGGTATTTGCAAGTGACACATCAGATAAAGGGCTAGTATCCAAAATCTATAAAGAACTTATCAAACTCAACACCCAAAGAACAAATAATCCAATCAAGAAATGGGCAGAAGACATGAGCAGACATTTTTCCAAAGAAGACATCCAAATGGCCAATAGACACATGAAAAAGTGCTCAACATTGCTCAGCATCAGAGAAATCCAAATCAAAACCTCAATGAGATACAGCCTCATGCCAGTCAGAATGGCTAAAATTAACAAGTCAGGAAACGACAGATGTTGGCGGGGATGCGGAGAAAGGGGAACCCTCCTACACTGTTGGTGGGAATGCAAGCTGGTGCAGGCACTCTGGAAAACAGTATGGAGGTTCCTCAAACAGTTGAAAATAGAGCTACTATACGATCCAGCAATTGCACTAGTGGGTATTTACCCCAAAGATACAAATGTAGGGATTCGAAGGGGTATGTGCACCCCAATGTTTATAGCAGCAATGTCCACAATAGCCAAAGTGTGGAAAGAGCCATGATGTCCATTGACAGATGAATGGATAAAGAAGAAGTGGTACATATACACAATGGAATATTATGCAGCCATCAAAAGGAATGAGATCTTGCCATTTGCAACGACGTGGATGGAACTGGAGGGTGTTATGCTGAGTGAAATAAGTCAATCAGAGAAAGACATGTATCATATGACCTCACTGATATGAGGAATTCTTAATGTCAGGAAACAAACTGAGGGTTGCTGGAGTGGTGGGGGAGTGGGAGGGATGGGGTGGCTGGGTGATAGACATTGGGGAGGGTATGTGCTATGGTGAGCACTGTGAATTGTGCAAGACTGTTGAATCACAGATCTGTACCTGTGAAAGAAATAATGCAATATATGTTAAAAAAAAAAAGAAGAAGATAGCAGGAAGGGAAGAATGAAGGGGGGGAAATCGGAGGGCGTGACAAACCATGAGAGACTATGGACACTGAAAAAGAAACTGAGGGTTCTAGAGGGGAGGGGAGTGGGAGGGATGGGTTAGCCTGGTGATGGGTATTAAAGAGGGCACGTTCTGTGTGGAGCACTGGGTGTTATGCACAAACAATGAAATATGGAACACTACATCCAAAACTAATGATGTAATGTATGGTGATTAACATAACAATAAAAAAAGAAAGACCTCATCAGTTTCTGCAAAACACCTGCTGGGATTATAATTGAAATTGTGTTGACTCACTAGATCAATTTAGATATAATTGACATCTTAACAACATTATTTCCAATTATTTCCAATACCTGAACATGATATATTGCTCTATTTATTTAGGTCTTCCTTAATCGCAGCATTATTTTTTTTTAAAGATTGTATGTATGTATGTATGCATGTATGTATGTATGTATGTATGCATGTATGTATGTATTTAGAGCACAAGCAGGGGAGGGGCAGAGGGAGAGAGAGAATCTCCAGCAGACTCTGTATGGAGCATGGAGCCTGATAGGGAGCTCAGTCTCATGACCCTGAGATCATGACCTGAGCTGAAATCAAGAGTTAGTGGCTTAACTGACTGAGCCACCCAGGCACCCCAATCTCAGCATTATTTTAATTTCTCTTTGTAGTTAGCTCATATGTCTTTTGTTAAATACATTTCTAATTGTTAAATACATTTCTAATTTTTGATGCTATTGTGATACTAAAAAAATTTTTTCCCAATGGTTTGCTGCTAGTATATTCATCTTACTTTTGTATGTACTTTCTACTCAGAGGCCTTACTGAATTCATTTAGGGTCTAAGGATTTTCTACCTAATTAGTGATCTAATCTGTGAATAGAGACTGTTTTATTTCTTTTCTTTCGAACTTTATGATTTGTATTTCGTATTTATGCCTTTTTTCTCTGCCTAAGGCCTCCATAAAATTGAATAGATGTGGTGAGAGTGGATATCCTTGTCTTATTCTTGAATTGGGGAAAAAGTATTTGGTATTTCACAATGTCATATGATGTTAGGTGTCTTAAATTCCCCTCAGTAAGTTAAAAAAGTTCCTTTCTGTTTCTGCATTTAGAAATTGCACATGTTTATTATATACATGGATGTTGAATTTTGTTAAATGCTCTTTTTACCATCAATTTAAATGTTCTTCTTCCTTTATTCTTTTAGCATGATTAATTGTATCAACTGATTTTGAATGCTAAAACAAACACATTTTTAGGGTAAATTGCACTTGGTCATGCAGTATTTTCCTTTCTATGTTTTGCTGAATTTCATTTGCTAGTGTTTTTTTTTTAAATTTAATTTCATTATGTTATGTTAATCACCATACATTACATCATTAGTTTTTGATGTAGTGTGCCATGGTTCATTGTTTGTGTATAACACCCAGTGCTCCATTCAATACGTGCCCTCTTTAATACCCATCACCAGGCTAACCCCTCCCCCACCCCCTTCCCCTCTAGAACCCTCAGTTTGTTTCTCAGAGTCCATAGTCTCTCATGGTTCGTCTCCCCCACCGATTTCCCCCCCTTCATTTCTCCCATCCTACTATCTTCTTCTTCTTTTTTTTTAAACATATAATGTATTACTTGTTTCAGAGGTACAGGTCTGTGATTCAACAGTCTTACACAAATCACAGTGCTCACATACCCTCCCCAATGTCCAGCACCTAGCTACCCCATCCCTCCCACCCCCACTACTCTAGCAACCCTCAGTTTGTTTCCTGAGATTAAGAATTCCTCCTATCAGTGAGATCAAATGATACATGTCTTTCTCTGATTGACTTATTTCGCTTAGCATAATACCCTCTAGTTCTATCCACGTCGTCGCAAATGGCAAGATTTCATTTTTTTTATGGCTGCATAATATTCCATTCTATATATATACCACATCTTCTTTATCCATTCTTCTGTTGATGGACATCTTGGCTCTTTCCATAATTTGGCTACTGTGGACATTGCTGCTATAAACATTGGGGTGCACGTAGCCTTTCGGATCACTACATTTGTACCTTTGGGGTAAATACCCACTAGTGCAATTGCTGGGTCGTAGGGTAGCTCTACTTTCAACTGTTTGCGGAACCTCCATACTGTTTTGCAGAGTGGTTGCACCAGCTTGCATTCCCACCAACAGTGTAGGAGGGTTCCCCTTTCTCCGCTTCCTCGCCAACGTCTCTCATTTCTTGACTTGTTATTTTTAGCCATTCTGACTGGTGTGAGGTGGTATCTCATTGAGGTTTTGATTTGGGTTTCCCTGATGCCAAGTGATGTAGAGCACTTTTTCATGTGTCTGTTGACCATTTGGATGTCTTTGGAAAAATGTCTGTTCATGTCTTCTGCCCATTTCTTGATTGGATTATTTGTTCTTTGGGTGTTGAGTTTGAGAAGTTCTTTATAGATTTTGGATACTAGCCCTTTATCTGATATGTCATTTGCAAATATCTTCTCCCATTCTGTCGGTTGTCTTTTGGTTTTGTTGACTGTTTCCTTTGCTGTGCAAAAGCTTTCTATTTTGATGAGGTCCCAAGAGTTCATTTTTGCCCTTGCTGCCCTTGCCTTTGGCGATGTTTCTAGGAAGAAGTTGCTGTGGCTGAGGTCGGAGAGGTTGCTGCCTGTGTTCTCCTCTGGGATTTTGATGGATTCCTGTCTCATATTTAGGTCTTTCATTCATTTTGAGTCTATTTTTGTGTGTAGTGTAAGGAAATGGTCCAATTTCATTCTTCTGCATGTGGCTGTCCAATTTTCCCTACACCATTTGTTGAAGAGTCTGTCTTTTTTCCATTGGACACTCTTTCCTGCTTTGTCGAAGATTAGTTGACCATAGAGTTGAGGGTCCATTTCTGGGCTCTCTATCCTGTTCCATTGATCTATGTGTCTGTTTTTGTGCCAGTACCATACTGTCTTGATGATGACAGCTTTGTAATAGAGCTGGAAGTCCGGAATTGTGATGCCACCAGCTTTGCTTTTCTTTTTCAACATTCTTCTGGCTATTCAGGGTCTTTTCTGGTTCCATAAAATTTTAGGATTATTTGTTCCATTTCTTTGAAATAAGTGGATGGTATTTTGATAGGAATTGCATTAAATGTGTAGATTGCTCTAGGTAGCATTGACATCTTCACAATATTTTCTCTTTCAATCCATGAGCATGGAACGTTTTTCCATTTCTTTGTGTCTTCCTCAATTTCTTTCATGAGTATTTTATAGTTTTCTGAGTACAGATCCTTTGCCTCTTTGGTTAGATTTATTCCTAGGTATCTTATGGTTTTGGGTGCAATTGTAAATGGGATCGACTCCTTAATTTGTCTCTCTTCTGTCTTGTTGTTGGTGTATAGGAATGCGACTGATTTCTGTGCATTGATTTTATATCCTGCCACTTGACTGAATTCCTGTATGACTTCTAGCAGTTTTGGGGTGGAGTCTTTTGGGTTTTCCACATAAAGTATCATTATCATCTGCAAAGAGTGAGAGTTTGACTTCTTCTTTGCCGATTCAGATGCCTTTGATTTCTTTTTGTTGTCTGATTGCTGTGGCTAGGACCTCTAATACTATGTTGAATAGCAGTGGTGATAGTGGACATCCCTGCCATGTTCTTGACCTTAGGGGGAAAGCTCTCAGTTTTTCCCCATTGAGAATGATATTCGCTGTGGGTTTTTCATAGATGGCTTTTATGATATTGCGGTATGTAGCCTCTATCCCTATACTCTGAAGAGTTTTGATCAAGAAAGGATGCTGTACTTTGTAAAGGCTTTTTCTGCATCTATTGAGAGGATCATATGATTCTTGTTCTTTTTTTGTTAATATATTGTATCACGTTGATTGATTTGCGGATGTTGAACCATCCTTGCAGCCCAGGGATAAATCCCACTTGGTCATGGTGAATAATCCTTTTAATGTACTGTTGGATCCTATTGGCTAGTATTTTGGTGAGAAGTTTGCATCCATGTTCATCAAGGATATTGGTCTGTAATTCTCCTTTTTGATGGGGTCTTTGTCTGGTTTGGGGATCAAGGTAATGGTGGCCTCATAAAATGAGTTTGGAAGTTTTCCTTCCATTTCTATTTTTTGGAACAGTTTCAGGAGAATAGGTATTAATTCTTCTTTAAATGTCTGACAGAATTCCCCTGGGAAGCCATCTGGCCCTGGGCTCTTGTTTCTTGGGAGATTTTTGATGACTGCTTCAATTTCCTTAGTGGTTATAAGTCTGTTCAGGTTTTCTATTTCTTCCTGGTTCAATTTTGGTAGTTAGTACATCTCTAGGAATGCATCCATTTCTTCCAGGTTATCTAATTTGCTGGCATATAGTTGCTCATAATATGTTTTTATAACTGTTTGTATTTCTTTGGTGGTGGTTGTGATCTCTCCTCTTTCATTCATGATTTTGTTGATTTGGGTCATTTCTCTTTTCTTTTTGATAAGTCTGGCCAGGGGTTTATCAATCTCGTTCATTCTTTCAAAGAACCAGCTCCTAGTTTCGTTGATCTGTTCTACTGTTCTTTTGGTTTCTGTTTCATTGATTTCTGCTCTGATCTTTATTATTTCTCTTCTCCTGCTGGGGTTAGGCTTTATTTGCTGTTTTTTTCTCTAGCTCCTTTAGGTGTAGGTTTAGGTTGTATATTTGAGACCTTTCTTGTTTCTTGAGAAAGGCTTGTATTGCTATATACTTTCCTCTCAGAACTGCCTTTGCTGTATCCCAAAGATTTTGAACAGTTGTGTTTTCATTTTCATTGGTTTCCATGAATTTTTTAAATTCTTCTTTAATTTCCTGGTTGACCCATTCATTCTTCAGTAGGATGCTCTTTAGCCTCCATGTATTTGAGTTCTTTCTGACTTTCCTCTTGTGATTGAGTTCTAGTTTCAAAGCACTGTGGTCTGAAAATATGCAGGGAATAATCCCAGTCTTTTGGTACCGGTAGAGACCTGATTTGTGACCTAGGATGTGATCTATTCTGGAGAACGTTCCATGGGCACTAGAGAAGAATGTGTATTCCGTTGTTTTGGGATGGAATGTTCTGAATATGTCTGTGAAGTCCATTTGGTCCAGTGTGTTGTTTAAAGTCTTTATTTCCTTTCTGATCTTTTGCTTAGATGATCTGTCCATTTCAGTCAGGGGGTGTTAAAGTCCCCCACTATTATTGTATTGTTGTCCATGTGTTTCTTTGCTTTTGTTATTAATTGCCTTATATAATTGGCTGCTCCCATGTTAGGGGCATAGATATTTACAATTGTTAGATCTTCTTGTTGGATAAACCCTTTAAGTAGGATATAGTGTCCTTCCTCATCTCTTATTACAGTCTGTTTTAAAATCTAATTTGTCTGATATAAGGATTGCCACCCCAGCTTTCTTTTGGTGTCCATTAGCATGGTAAATGGTTTTCCACCCCCTCACTTTCAATATGGGGTGTCTTTGGGTCTAAAATGAGTCTCTTGCAGACAGCATATTGATGGGTCTTGTTTTTTTTATCCAATCTGATAGCCTGTGTCTTTTGATTGGGGCATTTAGCCCATTTACATTCAGGGTAACTATTGAAAGATAGGAATTTAGTGCCATTGTATTGCCTGTAAGGTGACTGTGACTGTATATTCTCTGTATTCCTTTCTGATCTATGCTGCTTTCGGCTCTCTCTTTACTTAGAGGACCCCTTTCAATGTTTCTGGTAGGGCTGGTTTCCTGTTTGCAAATTCCTTTAGTTTTTGTTTGTCCTGGAAGCTTTTTATCTCTCCTTCTATTTTCAATGACAGCCTAGCTGGATATAGTATTCTTGGTTGCCTATTTTTCTCATTAATGTTCTGAAGATATCATGCCAGTCCTTTCTGGCCTGCCAGGTCTCTATGGATAGGTCTGTTGCCAATCTAATGTTTCTACCATTATAGGTTACATATCTCTTCTCCCGATCTGCTTTTAAGGTTTTCTCTTTGTCTCTGAGACTCATAAGTTTTACTATTAGATGTCGGGGTGATGACCTATTTTTATTGATTTTGAGAGGGGTTCTCTGTGCCTCCTGGATTTTGATGCCTGTTTCCTTCCCCACATTAGGGAAGTTCTCTGCTATAATTTGCTCCAATATACCTTCTGCCCCTCTCTCTCTTTCTTCTTCTTCTGGGATCCCAATTATTCTAATGTTGTTTCGTCTTATCGTATCGCTTCTCTCTCGAATTCTGCCCTCGTGATCCAATAGTTGTTTATCTCTCTTTTTCTCAGCGCCTTTATTTTCCATCATTTGGTCTTCTATATCGCTGATTCTCTCTTCTGCCTCATTTATCCTAGCAGTTAGTGCCCCCATTTTTGATTGCACCTCATTAATAGCCTTTTTGATTTCAATTTGGTTAGATTTTAGTTCTTTTATTTCTCCAGAAAGGGTTTCTCTAATAACTTCCATGCTTTTTTCAAGCCCAGCTAGTATCTTTAAAAACATGATTCTGAACTCTAGGTCCGACATCGTACTAATGTCCGTATTGAGTAGGTCCCTGGCAGACGGTACTACCTCTTGTTCTTTTTGCTGAGGTGATTTTTTTCATCTTGTCATTTTGTCCAGAGGAGAATAGATGAATGAGAGAACAAAATGCTAACAGGTTAACAATGTCCCCAGTAAATATACTCTAAACAAATCAGAAAAGACCTAAAACCAGGGGAAAAGAAAGGGAAAGAAAGAAAAAAGAAAAAGAAAAAAAGAGATAAAAATAAACAAAAACAGAACAAAACAAAAATAAACAATATAATCAAATATGATCAGGCTAGTGCATAGATCAGTGCCACACACTAGATTTTGGGCGTATTTTGGTCTGTTAGAAAAAAGTGCCTCCTAAAATTTTAAAGGAAGAAAGACATATATGTACAAAATAAGGGTTGATACAATGAAGGGATGGAAGATGACTGTAAAGATGAAAATTATAAAAGATTTTATAAAAGGAATTGATAAGATAAGAAGTTGTTTGAAAAAAGAAAGAAGAAGATTTAAAAAGAAAAAAAAGGGAGAGAATGTGATCAGGCAGGAGACTAGAACAAAGCCATACACTAGTGATTTAGGGTATATTCTGATGTGTTAGAAGAAACTGTATCTCAAAATTTTAAAGAGAGAACAACTTATATATATATGCCAAAAATAAGGGTATCTACTATGAAGGGATAGAATATGACTCTAAAAATGAAAAATAAAAAAAAAATTTTTTCCAAAAGGGATTGATAAAATGTTGGTTGAAAAAGGGAAAAAGAAAAATTCATTAAAAAAAAACAGTTAAAAAAATTAACTTTGAAAAACTAATGAATCATGGTATAAAAGCCATGAATTCTATGTGCAGTATTCTCCTAGCCCTGGAGTTCTCCCGTTCTCCTTGATCTGTAAACTTGGTCTTGGCTTGCTGGCTGTTCCTGCTGATCTTCTGGGGGAGGGGCCTGTTGCCCTGGTTCCCAAATGTCTTTGCCGGAGGCGGAATTGCCCCACCCTTGTCAGTCCGGGCTAAGTAATCTGCTCGGGTTTGCTCCTGGGAGCTTTTGTTCCCTGCAAGCTTTCCGTACAGCTTTGGAGGATGAGAGTGAAAATGGTGGCCTCCCAATCTCCGCCCCGGAGGAGGCGAGAACTCGGGGGCCCCACTTCTCAGTGAGTCCCCAGAGAAAAGCAGTCAATCACTCCCATCTCCCTGGTCTCCAGCCACACTCCGTGCTCACCCGGCCTGTTACCGAGTGTTTCTATCTCTGGCACCCGACTTGGTATGGAGTCTCCAAACCCAGCAGATCCCTGCGGTGCGCTCCTGCGTCGCTCCTCCCAGGGGAGGAAGGGGAGTCTCCCCGGATCTGCCGCTTGTTGGGTCCCTGCTGGAGGAGAAGTGGCCCGACTGGGCCGCAGATCACGGTTTATGGCAACCCCGAGCTGAGAGCCTGCACCTCGGCTCCATCTCTGCAGCCAGCTTCCCTGCTCTGATACCTGTGAGCTCTGCCGCACTCAGGCACCCCCGGTCTTTCTGTGACCCCGAGGGTCCTGAGACCACACTGTCCCACAAGGGTTCCACCCCCCGCTTTGCCACTGGAGCGACGTCTCTCAGCGGAGCCGACTTCTAAAAGTTCCGATTTTGTGCTCCGCGGCTCTGTCACTTGCCAGAAGCGGCCGACGGAGGCACCCTCCCCTGCCATCTATCCTCCCAAATATCACCTCGGATTCACTTCTCCGCACGTCCTACCTTCCAGAAAGTGGTCACTTTTCTGTTCAGAGAGTTGTTGCTACTCTCTTCTTCGATCTCCTGTTGAGTTCGTAGGTGTTCAGAATGGTTTGATCCCTATTCAGCTGAATTCCTGAGACCAGACGAAATCCAGGTCTCCTACTCCTCTGCCATCTTGCTCCACCCCTGCTGTCTTTCTAAAATATATATGATAAAGCAAAAGTCCTTAGCTTTATCATGTTAAAACTACTTCTCATCGGGGCACCTGGGTGGCTCAGTCGTTAAGCGACTGCCTTCGGCTCAGGTCATGATCCCAGGGTCCTGGGATCAAGCCCCGCATCGGGCTCCCTGCTCTGCGGGAGGCCTGCTTCTCCCTCTCCCACTCCCCCTGCTTGTGTTCCTGCTCTCGCTGTCTCTCTCTCTGTCGAATAAATAAATAAAATCTTAAAAAAAAAAAAAACTACTTCTCATCAAAAGATACTATCAAGAATGTTAACTGGAATTTAAAATAAAAACTTTAAAATAAGATACTATTGGGGGGCACCTGGGTGGCTCAGTCATTAAATGTCTGCCTTCAGCTCAGGTCATGATCCCAGGGTCATGGGATCGAGCCCCGCATCGGGCTCCCTGCTCCACAGGAAGCCTGCTTCTCCCTCTCCCACTCCCCCTGCTCGTGTTCCTTCTCTCGCTGTGTCTCTCTCTGTCAAATAAATAAAATCTTTAAAAAATAAAATAAAATAAGATACTATTGGGGCACCTCAGTGGCTCAGTCGGTTAAGTATCTGACTCTTGATTTCGGTTCAGGTCACGAAATCAAGCCCCATGAGCACAGAGTCTACTTGTCCCTCTCCCTCTGCTCCTCCCTACACTTGAGTTCTCTCTCTCTCTCAAATAAATAAAAAAAAACTTAAAAAAATAAAATACTATCAAGAAAATGAAAAGATTATATGTTTAAAAAAAAAGAAGATAGTAGGAAAGGAAAAATGAAGGGGGGTGGATGAACCATGAGAGACTATGGACTCTGAGAGACAAACTGAGGGTTCTAGAGGGGAGGGGTGTTGGGGGATGGGTTAGCCCGGTGATGGGTATTAAAGAGGGCACGTACTGCATGGAGCACTGGGTGTTATATGCAAACAATGAATCATGGAACACTACATCAAAAACTAATGATGTAATGTATGGTGACTAACATAACATGATAAAATTTTAAAAAATAAAATAATAAAATAAAATATAATTTAGTATGCCATTGTAAAAAAAAAAAAAAGAAAGAAAGAAAATGAATAGACAAGCCATATACCAGAAAACAATATTGGCAATACATATATCTGACAAAGAACTTGCATCCAGAGTAGTATGGAGCTTCTAAATTCAATAAAAATATATAATAACTTTTAAAACATATGAATTTGAGGAACATGCCATAATGTTAAACAGATCGATTAGCCAAGAAATCACAGCAACCCTAAAGGTGTAAATGCACTGCATGAATCTGGATTAGAAGGAAGAAAACATAGCTATGAAAATCAATATTGGGCAACTGATGAAATTTTAATATGAACACGAATGAACCTTGAAAACAGAAAACATTATGCTAAGTGATAGAAGCCAGTCACAAAAGAACACATATCATATTATTCCATTTATGTGACATATCCAAATCAGGCAAATCTGCAGAGATGGCAAGTAAATTAGTGCTCGCTTGGGGCTGGAACGGATGATTGGGTAGAGAGCACAGCTAAAGTATAAGAGGTTTTTTTCTGAGGTGATGAAATGTTCTCAAATTGTCCTGATGGGCACATTTATCTGTGAATATTTTTGAACTCTTGGGTTTTTTCCTTCTAAATGGAATTTTATTCTCAATAAAGATGTCATTTAAAAAAATCAGTGGTCCTTTCCATATGCCCTCTCTTATACATACCATATAGGTATTCATAATGTTCTCAGGTCATATTCCCCCAAGGCAGAACCAGAGTCTCTTGAATTTATGTACATACAATGTACTGAGGAAGTACTCTTCAGGGAAACATTTAAGGAAGTGAGGACTGTAGTTCTGGAGGAGAAAAGAGTCAAGCACAAGCCTAAATTGTCCCTGCAGAATCATCCCTACCTTGAATCAAGAAGGATGGTCTTATGGACCCTCGTATTAATTGGTCTTAGGCTGCAGCTGCCCCCAGCTTGTCAAAAAGTTCTAACCTTTTTGACAAGCAGGTTCCCATATCAGCTGGGAGCTGTTTTCTAGCTGGTGGAAGGGAGCAGCTGCGAGTCATTAGCAGCCAAAATGCAGCAGCTGGGGGACAGATGCATCGGTCTAGTACAGGGAGTCTCGGCAGAGCATCAACCAAATCTACTAGGTGCCCCAAAGGAGTCCTTCTGGAGAGTGGCAGATATTTAGCTAAAATAGCTCACTGCAATATTGTTTGTAATAACAATTAATTGCCCAACAATTTAGAAGGTATATGTTCATACAGAAGGATGCTATTAGCCATTGAAGATATGGTAGAAGACCATTTAGATAAATGGATACAAACTAGAGAAATACTGTAAGGTGAACAGACTACAAAAGTATGAATAGTATAATCCCACTTTTATAAATGTAGCTGTACATATATTTTACATGCTTTCTTACCCCTTTTGGGAGGGATGTACGTAAAATTTAAATATTGGCTATTGCTCAGGAGCAGGATTATAGCTATTTTATTTTCTATATTTTATCTGTCTATTCTGTACTATTTTTTATAAGGAAGTAATTTTCAGGCATTATACACCAACAAACTAATTCTCAAATTTGAACTGAAATTGTGTGCACATACTATAATACTGTGAGGTTAAAGACTTAAGATTCTAACAACAAATCTAATTCTTGGAGAAGTTACCATCCCAGTGTGTTGTCTTCCACTTTATACATTTGGGTGTTTCTTTTTAATTTTTTTTTATTCAAGTATCATTAACATACAGTGTTATATAGTTTCAAGTATATAATATGATGATTCAATAATTCTATACATGTCTCAGTGCTCATCAAGATAAGTGTATTCTTAATTTCCTTCACCTGTTTCTCCCATCCTCACACCCACCTCCCCTCTGGTAACCACCAGTTATTCTCTGAATTTGAGTGTTTTTTTTTTATTGTCTCTTTTTCCGTTTGTTCATTTGTTTTGTTTCTTAAATTCCACATATGAATGAAGTCATATGGTATTTGTCTTTCTCTGACTTATTTCACTTAGCATTACATCCTCTAGGTCCAACCATGTTGTTACAAATAGCAAGATTTCCTTCCTTTTATGGCTGAGTAGTATTCTGTTGTATATATACCACATCTTCTGCATCCATTCATCTATCAATGGACACTTGGGTGGCTTCCATATCTTGGCAATTGCAAATAATGCTGCAATAAACAAAAGGGTGCATATATTTTTTGAGTCTCCAAACTGTTTTCCACAGTGGCTGCACCAATTTGCATTCCCACCAAGAGTGCACAAGGGTTCCTTTTTTCTCCACATCCTCACCAACACTTGTTGCTTCTTGTGTTTTTTATTTTCGCGATTCTAACAGGTGTTACACATTTCGTTTTGTCATTACACAAAAAGCAGGTCAGACTGGCGGTCACTGACCAACAAGAGATGAAACTACAGATCAAACATCCATGTACTGATTTTCAATGGAGTGACTAATACATTCCAGCAGCCATTCCATTCATAACTTACAGCCTTCTGTTCCCAGTTAGGTGCCTGAAAAGACATGTAAGTTAACAGAAGGTTGTTTGGGGAGTATACAAATCAGATGGTCTGGACAAATATTTTATCCAGGCTTTATGCTGAGTCTTGATGAACCACAATGGACCACCCCCAGGGCCTCTCCTACTCACCACTCCTGCTGAAAGTTAGTCCAACAGCCCTGGCCAGAACTGATAGGATGAAGAATATGCACCCAACTCAGGAGCAGCATCCACACACTGGTCAGGGACTTTGGTGAGACTTGGAGCAAAAAGGAGAGATAATCCAAGTTGCCTCCCTTGGAAATTTTAATTAGCCATTAGTAAGATAATTAGGCTAGTGAGCAGAAGCTGGAATCAAGCCATGATAGCTTGTCAGGGCCGTGGTAGGTTATGGAAATCGAATGTTATGAGGCAAAAATCCCACAGAGAAACAAGACACTACAAGCAAAGAGACCGTAGCAGCCCACAAGGAGGCAGAGTCTCTCCAAGTCTCTAAAGTGGCCTCAGTTCTTGGCTACTTTCTTTTATCAGCTCTCAGGTATCTTCATGATAAACTGGGGTGAACAGGGTCTTGGGTGAACTCCAGTTTCCTATATCAAAAGCACTTCATTTCACATGCACTACCCCTGATTCAAGTCTCAGTAATAGGAAGCCTACCATACTCAGTACCTCTTAGGAATCAAGGTGGATTTATTCTCCCAAGGGAAGGGGCCACACAGTGCTACTTCAGTGTGTTTCTTTGAATAATAATGGTCTCCCCACTCTCCTGAGGGCAGGAGACTCATCTGGGTTTGCCCATCAGTATACACCCAGCACGACATCAGCTCATAGATCCTCTCGGTAAACATATTTTGAATGGAGGAATCAACAAATCACTTTAAAATATCTTATTTATTTAATTTCCACAGCAGCTGTGTGAGATATTTCTCTCCTAACCATGGCTTATCGGAATGCAATTATCTCTTGGCCCATGTAATATTATACGTTTTTAACAGTTTCTTCTGAACCATTAAAATCAAGAGCAAGAACAATAGCTAACTTTTAGTATCTCAATTAGTCCCTATAGTCATAGAAAGAGAATAAAAAAAAATCCCTTGTCTATCTACAATGTGCTAAGCTCTTTTTGTTATTCTAATTTAATATTCCCATCAACCATATGAAATAATATTACATTCTCATTTTACAGAAAACAAAAAACAAAAACAAAAAAACCTAAGGCACAGAGGAGTTACATAACTAGAAAGGAATGAAGCCAGGATTCAAACACAAGTCAAATTTAAAAGTCAGTTCTTTCTACTTATCCTGTGATGTTTACAAGGATCTTAGAGATCATCTAATTCACCCTTTCATTTTACATGTGGGGAAAATAATAATAGTTAAAGTACAATTTGTGATTCCTGACTCTCTGAGAGTTGTGAAGACATGGATACCATTGTTCTCCGATAAAGATACGTAAGTACAAAATTGGAGTCATTGTAAGTCTTCCGGTCCTTACCCAGATATTAGTATTACTGATTCCATTTTACTGTTATAGTTGTTACATTTGACCATAGGAGAAAAATAACTTAAGTCTCATTATTTACTTTAATTTTTCCTATGTTACACATGGATGGACAGATGGATGCATCGATCCATCAGTTGATCAATGGATGGATTGATGGATTGATGGACTGATGGATCTACCTGTCTATCTGTATACATCTACAATTGCCCCTGCATAAGAAGTTACTACACTTTTTCACATGATCAGTTCCTCCTCATTCAAGCAAAGGTAGATATTTAATAATTTTAAAGGGCCACATATTGTCCACGTAATTTTATCTATATATCACCTTACTAATTTAGAGCCATGGAAAAAACCTCCATTTCCCAAGTCTCTGTTCATCTGGAGGATTAAAATTCTCTTCTGCATAAACTCTGAGTTAGCACAAAGAGACCCAATCCTGCCAGTGTTCATCACTGACGATTCCTATTCCTTCCAGGAGAAAGGAAGTATGGACTGCTGCCAGTATTTGGTCCCTGGTGCCACTTTCTAAAGCCATCTATAACTAGACCGCTGGCTTCATCTCATGCTAATTATGTGCTAATTAATTTATGTACTTTAGGTCACATTGGATTAAAAGTCATACCAGCAGGGCAGCACTGAATTTCATGGTAGTTTGGAGTTTTCTAAATTCATTTTGCATTTATTAGCAGTGATACCCTTGCACTAGATGTCAGCAGAGGGAAACACCCCAAAGCGAGATATCTGTTCCCAAAATCATGTGAGGGGATCATGTCCACGCTGATTAAGCAGTACAGGCAAATGTTAGACCATGTCCATGTGTGGGTTCTACAGCGGGGGACACTAGACATACTGGGATTCTAAGATACTTCAAATCTTTACTTGCAAGTTGACAGGCTATAATTATACACACACACAGACACACATTACATTGATGCACACTGAGGTAATTTACTATAACGTGATGATTTCTTATTTTTTTAAAGATAGATTTATTTATTTATTTACTTACTTACTTACTTATTTATATATTTGAGAGAGAGAGTGAGCGAGAGAGAGCACAAGCCGGGGGAAGACGCAGAGGGAAAGGGAGAAGCAGACTCCCAGCTGAGCAGGAAGCTCTTGTGTTTTTCATTCATAGAAAATAATGCATTTCCTCATAATATTTCTCTACAAATTAAATGAGATAATGTGGGCAATGCACCTAGCATAGCATCTAGCACCCAGTACTCAATGAATGCTAGGCTCCTTTGTCTAAGAAGAACGGAAGGCACTATTGAGTTTACAACAGTTTGGCTTCACAAAGGTAAGTGGGCCACCAACTTGTATTTGAAATGATACTGAAGAATATCTGGAGGCAAGAACATATAACAAGTGCCTGGAAAACCACACAGAAGATTGAGGGATTCAGAATAAGATGATCTGAAGTTGAAATAATCCCTGGCTCTCTTCCTAGGAAAATGAATTGTAAATTTCAGTTTTTTTCCTAGGACGGATACACCTAGGTGTATCCGTCCTAGGAAATTATCTCTTTGAGTCATTTTCCCTTAAGGCATGGATTTAAAACATTCGTATTCCACCAACTTGCAACTTGTGGTATAAGGACCTGTTAAATTCAAACAGGAATACATGGAATTTATCTGTACATAAACACTTTATACAGATAGATCAAAGAGAGAAGCTGTTATACAAAGTTACAATACTGAAGAAAGAAGAAAACTATGAAAGGATATGAAGGTGCCATGAAATATCTTATTTTCCAGTTAATTATGACATTCTTTAGAGATTCATAGAACTATTAGGCCAGGCAGTGTGTCTGGATATTGTGAATCTCGCCACACTCAGGTTTGGAGTGTCTTAAACCATGCCAGATAGATGGGTCCTGTATCATCTCTTAAAAAGCATTGTTAGAAGTTCTAGAGGTTCACAAACCTAAATCATTGCAACAAAATTCATGGAACAAGCTTCTTGAAGGTTGTTTGAACTTGGGGGAGGTCAATTAAACACAATAAAGCAACTGGTACTCATACAGACATCTTTGAAAGGCCATTTGTCCTGCAAACAGATTCAAGGAGTGAAGCAAATTTAACCTTCTAGGCAGATGACTGACTCTGTTAAGTCTTCAGTGTGCTTTCTTTATACAGTGACCACAGATAAGAGCAAATATGCTCCAAGGGGGATCACTTGAAGCACACAAACCATGAATGCAGAACCCAAGGATGTGATAAAGTAACAGTTTGCCAAACTATCAGTAAGGTCTAAAGCCCAAGTTGGAGTCTTGACGACAAATCAATAAATTACATTGGATAAATCTCATAAAAGTAAACAAACTGTTGGCATGAATTGCTGGTGCTTATGAAGAAAAATATTCTCATAGATCTGTACACACTCAAGGACTGATCTAACAAGGATGGGTCGTGGGGTATGTGGGGTAGTGTCAAAGTTTCCCTGAGCCCTTGTGCTGGTGGTCTATACCTCTGAGAAATGAAAAGGAATCTAACTATGGAAGTAGAAACAAAGACTTTTACCACTGTGTATTTTGATACCAAGATTTCGTTGAGTCCAGGCAGAAATGTTCTAAAAATCAGAGTATTCAGTAAATGATAGGAACATGCTTCTCAAATGATAGTAATTATTATCTTATTATGAATAATTAGAACAACTAATAACTGTATTTTGCATCATGCTTTAAAAACTACTTTCATTTTCATAATCTCTTTTAAACCTTCTAAAAACTCCATGCATTAAGTGTATTGTTCCCATTATACAGATGAAGAAATGGAAATACAAGATGTTAATTAACCTGAGCAAGTCAATATAACTATGGCCCAGCTAACATTTAATGTTATTTTTTTCTAGTCTCACAGATTCACTTAAATGGCAGATATGGCATAGATAACAGTCTCAATTTAAAATATCCTAGAATAAAAATAAAATCACAAATATAAGCAAAAAAATGTACGAAGAACAGGGGTCATCAATTCTTTGGAGAAATGTGGCCATGGATGGTCAGCACAGAACAATTATTATTCATGAAGAGAAAATAATCATTCTCTGAGGATATTTAATTTATTGTAATATTAATAAAGATTTAGGAAACAGGATTGTTTATAGTGTGGAGGCAATGGGGATTACACATAAGCAAAGAAACACCAGGGAGTGTGTTTGTCTTGGTTGTAGGGCCTTTTTGTTTTTTTTATTTCATTATCTTTGCTTGGCCCAGTAATTACATTTTGAAGTTCCATAGCACAGAGAAGCTGATGTAGCAAGTAAGCCAATTTGAATAGGTTTTTCATTGTTTCTTGTAAAGACGTGATTTGCAGTTACAATGTTTTCTTTCACACAGTACCTTTAGATGATCAAATCCTCCCTTCAAGAAAGGAAGGGAAATCAACCAAACGGTCAACATTCTTCACCTCTGCCACCATTCAAGACAGCTTACTTGCATGTTGCAAGGAAGGCTCTTATTAGCTCTCATCCTATTTTGAATCTAGAATACTTTATTGTAATTTTACGATAAAAAGACATACCTCTACTGCATGATTCTGATAATGCCCATCCTACAGAGTTTAGTGACAAGCCTGACACTGCCATTTTCTCAAATTATACTGTGGGACAATTTGCAACCATTTTTTAAATTATGCATTTAACAAGTTATAAAGCATCTCCCCCATGTACAGAAGGAACACCTAATGGAGTTTCTCCTTATCTGAATTCAAAGTCACCCTCCCTTCCTACCTAGTCAGTGTAACCAAGATCCCACAATACTGAGTAGACTCCTTCCGATTCAGAAGACCTATTACAAAATTAAACTCTCTAACAGGCTGAGTAACATCTGAGCAGAATCAAAGATGTGAAAAAGAACATTTCCAAAGAGAGCTAGGGGAAAGGATGACACAACAGAGGGCTGGCTTTCTCACCCTTGAACTGAGCCATGCAGATGCCCAGGAAGAAGTTAACAGAACTCAGAAGACCAAAGTCCATGAGAAACCCCTGTGAAGATAGCATTCAGGACCTAGAGGTGGCCAAAAAAAAAAAAAAAAAAAAAGGCAGCTGAAAGCAGAAGAGGGCCAGGCACCATCGACAGAACACAGACGATAGGAAGTCATTTTCCCTCCTAGTATGCTCTGTATGTTAAACTACAGGCCAAACTGTCATCAGCCATCTGCAGCAGGGACCCAACAACCAGGATGGGCCACCTCCTCACCCCACCTGCATCCAACCAAGCTTGGTGATGACAACAGTTGGAGGCATCTCTTTGACAAGCACCATGCTGGAGACAAAGTTATCAGGAGGTGCTCTAAGGGGCAGAATGGTTTGGCATGTGGTCGGGAAGAGGGGATCATCCCTCCCTGTCAGCCAAGTCAGCACAGGAAGTGCCACCTTGACCAGAAAACCAAGGAAATTCCTCTCTGCTTCTGAGCACCCATCTTTGCATTTGTGTTCTTCTTTTCTGTCTGCTAGTAACTCCTTACCCACCTGGACTGATGTAAGATTTAATTCTTACATCACCTCAGCATAAGGTAGAGCCTTGGGTGCCCTATTTCATCAATGCAGGAAGAGCTAAGAATATTTCTACCATTATTTTTTTAAGCATTTAAGTGTTTCCTGAAACTAAGGTCAATGTTTTACATAAGTTCAGCCTTCGTTGCTACTGGAATTTTATATTTCTGACTTCTGCTTTCCTCCAAATGATGTTCTTGAAACATTTCCTGAAATCTCAGAAGTAAAAGATAAAGGCAAGCCAGGACCTCTAGCATTTGTTAAAATGTTTTGTGTAATCCATCCCAGTTTACTCTGCTCCACCACAGGCTGATTTTAATTCCTCATATGTAGTCCATTCTGACCCTCTGCCCACAAAGGTAAGAGGAATAAAGCTTTTACAATAATGTAATATCATGTCGGGAAAGGATTCCACAAATCCTCCTGTAAGATTGGTATGAAAAAATCCAATTTAGCAAAAGCTTTAAAGACACACAGACCCACACACAATACAATGTACCTCCAATCAATGAAGCTTATGGTGAACAGGGGCCAGGGGAGAGATATAAACCTGCATTCCCAAAAAACACCCAACTGTACAATGGAAGTTTTAATTCTGCAAATGTTTAAAATAGACACTGAACTCAAATGAGTCTTAAGATCTTTAGACTTTCTTTTTCCCCCCGTTGGTTCTGAATCTCAGACTATCAAAATAGAACTTTTTTTGTCTTACCCTATGAATCTCCCAATTTTTTTCCAGTAAAAAAAAATGGCTAGCTTTGACAAACTCAGTTTTGCTTTTTCTTCTCCTTTGCAATACATTACCACGATTTCAGACCAAATTCAAAAATTTTTCTAATTTTAAGCTTGCTGCTTTCTGCTTATGGTATTATCCAGATTTGATGGAGAATTAACAAACAAACCCAAAAATCAGTCTAATGGTTTGCCAACCCACGGCAGTGCAGACAAAAGCAGTTTGCTTCCTCTGGGCAGATTTTGACCATTATCACAAGGACTTTATCCTATAAAGCTTCCCTCAAAGCAGCCACCCAACTACCTGCTCAGGCTATTAATGTCTTTTCATCGCCTACATTTTTATTCTACTCTACATGTGCCCTAGTTGCCATTGGGTTGAAGCAGTTACAGGGTCAGGAAATGAGCTATAGCAGTATCGTCCCCAGCACCAAAGGAGAAGAGAAAGTGCTGGCAACATTATGGGCTTCGTGTGCAGATCACAGGAGGACCTCGCTGTGTGTGAGAGCTGGAGACCTGTAGAAAGAAAATGTTTTAAACAAAATTCTCCCTGGTCTTTGGGGAAGGCACTGCTTATTTATTCCATGGCGAATTCTTTTACAAGACCAAATATTATTTGGTAACATCGTTAACCTTACTCTAATTGATCTGTTTTAAATCTGGATCTCTGTTGGGTTTCTTGGAGCGACTCATTGACTCACAGATTTGGTCTTCATCCCTTTCTGATCCCACCAGGATCAGGATAGACACTTCTATTATCTCTCTGTGAAGATGTCAGCAAGGCAGTTGGACGTATGGTTTTGGGGTCAGGAAACAATCTGGGGTTAACGATGTAAATTTAGAGTCCTTGAAACTAGGTAGGAATTTGTAGACAAGCAATCAGGACAGGAAATATTGTAAGCATAAGGAGAAAGGCCACCAGTCCTTCCCTCTTCTTTTGTGCAGACAACAAACTCACTTGCAAATTTACAAAAGCTTTGTCTCTGCCTTTCATGCTTCACCCACCTTCCCTGGAACACCTTCATTTCCCACATTTCCTGACTTTAAAGCCCTCTGGCTTCACATTCCATCTTGTAATGTAGTTATGAGCTTGCATGTCTCATTTCCCTCCCAGATGATCACCTCAAAGGTCAGAGCCAAGTCTGACCTCACTTTGTATGACTCAGAGCTTATACAATAGCCTTCTTAATAATTATTTGTTGAATTTGAACTAATGTGTTTTTTTCATCATCATCCAAGCCTCCTCTGACATGAGTTCGAGCAAACTGAGTTACAGCATAAAATCTCAATACCTTGTGTGGCACACGAGATTGACCATATACTTGCCCTGTATCAGCCTTACTTCTAAGCATGAATCTCTCCCATCCACCCGAACTATGTGACAAACCCAACGTATTTTAAGCCACATTGATTAAATAACAATGTACCGTATTATTTTAAAAGAACAAATTATGTAACCTTAAGCAGATTACTAATTCTCTCTACAATATAAGTGTTTATCTCAGTGACTAATTATACTTGATTAACATTAGTTTCCTCTTTTAACTTTTAGTTCCCTAAACCAATACTACCTTATTCCTCTGTGCTTTTGCATATTCTCCTTAAGGAGAATTAAGGACCCTGTGAGCAGACACCTGGCAGTTACTTGTGTTTGGTTGTCAAGCACAGAGGGTTTGATTACATAAATCTATCATCACTAGTGGAATATCAGATTAAATTCTTTCTTTCCTGAGAGACACCTTTTTGAAGATGCAGACTTACATCTTCACCTTCCTCCTTAAAATGTCCACTTAAATGTCTCACTTAGCTATCTCATACTTAACATGTCCAAAACTGAACTCTTATGTCTTAGGCTACCTCAATCTGCCCCTTCTCCAGCATTCGTTAGCTCAAAAATTGCACCATTATCCATGCAATGCCAGAAACTTGGGAGCCAACTTTGACATCAATCTCTCCCTTACCACCCAGATCCAATTGATCAGCACATGCTAATGATTCCATTAAATGATAACTTGAAATATGAATCTCCATTTCTAAGGCTATTACCCTACTTCAAATGAACTTCATCTCTCATGGGACCATTGTAAATAATTCTCCTTCCTGCTTCTACTCGAGACTTTCTGCAGTGCATTTTCTGCACAGAAGCCAGAATGTCTTTTTAAAATGCAAATCTGATTATGTCTCCTTCATTTTAAATTCTTCAATACTTTCTACCCCTCTTCGAATAAAATTATAAATCCTCAACCCGGCTTATGACACTACACATAATTTGGTCACTGTGCTCCAGCCACACTAAGTTTCTCTCTGGTTTTACAACTTTCCAAGCTGTCAACTCCATATATGTGCTCTTCTCTGCTGTATCGTCAATGCCTAGGCAATGCTTGGCACATACATGATTAATTAATATTTACTGAATGCATAAAGTAATGAACAGTTTTGAAGATTATCACCTTTACGCCAGAGGAGCAGGTGAACCCATCATAATCCTTTTAGCTGCAAGTAATGGAAGATCCAACTAATAGAGGTCTAAACAATAAAAATTTTTATTATATCATACAATTAGAAGACCATGGAGAGGGCAGCTTTGGGTCAGCTTTGGGTCAATTATTTCAGCTTCAGAATAATATTTTCAGCCTCCAGTTTCTTTCCTTCTCTCTGCTCTGCAAGCTCAGCATGCATGAACAGGACCATCCCCTTATGGTCACAAGATGACGAGAGCATTTCAGATATCACAGGTGGATGACAACATCCAGCTAACAATAGGAGTGTTTCCTCCATTCAGCTCTTTTTATTAACGAGAAAAACCTTTCCCAGAATTACCCTCAATTCTATAGGCCAAGATTGAGATATATGCCCTACCCATTCCTAACCAAATCACTGGAAAAGAGTTTGAGACCATCACAATTAGACCAATTATCAATTATTCCTTGGAGCTGGAATAAAGTTTGCTTTTCTTAAGGAGTCAGAGGAAAACACTAAAACAAAATCAGAGCTCTGCCGACAATGAAAAGTTGAGGGACAGGGAGAAATGAGAAATGGAATTGACAAGGAAAAGGCTATTGGTAGGCAACCAAAAGTACCACAAAAGAACATCATCTTCATCAAAATTCACAAATATTGTTAGCCAAAATATATTTCCTCTATTTAAGTGAGTTAATAGGACTTGGGTCTATAAGCAAAGACTTAAGCTTAAATCTAAAACCATTTGTTGAGGAATATAGCATGATAAGTAAGAGCACAGGGTCTGGTTGCACCTGATCCAACCTCAACCAAAGCAGCTATACCTTTTTTTCTGTTTAATATAGTGAAGCTCCAGGAAAGATTTTATTTGAGAAAAGGGTTCCATGGCTACTAAAAGGAATTTGAAAATTCTTAATCTGATATTTTCCGAATGAGCAGTTGGGTCCCAGAGAGATTATATAATTTGTTTAAGTTACATATGGGTCAAATGGCCTAGTAAAACAGGACATCTATAGGAGCCCAAGTCCCAGGGGGAAAGAAATAGACCAGATTCAAGATGCCAATAACAAAGGAAAGGATACTTGGTAACGGTGTACTTGGGCTCAAATGTTTAGGATGGCTAGTGTTGGGCTTCCAAGTGCAGGTAACACCTGATCAGAGGGGAGTATTTGAGGACTGAGATAAGCAGCAATTGTCCCTCCTCTCTCAAGCATCCCTCCTCCCTCTGTCCGAGGCCTCCTCTTTCATATGCTCCTTAAAAGTTAATGTACCACATTCTCTTCTTTCCCTAGTTTTTGCCTCATGTGTTTTTTGATTCAGTTTCAACTACCAAGTTTTCTCTGATGAACAGAAATTTCTATTTCCAGCACTTCTCTCTTTTTTTTAGATTTTATTTGTTTATCCAGCACTTCTCTCCCCAGCTCCAAATTTGAATTAGTAATCACTCGTTGGCCATCCCCAACTAAATATCCCGCAAACACCTCCAAATCCATGCATTTAAAATTTACACCTGACACCTCCTGTCCCTCGCTCCTCACCCGCACTTGCTCTTCCTCAAGTGGTCCCAATGCCAGGAGAAGGTCTCCTTGTGCAAGAAGAATCAGGCCAGAAAGCTGGCCAGTCACGTTCAACCCTCTCTTTTCCCCACCCGCACTTCAAAAGTTGCCAGCATTTTCACTTCTAACACCTACATCTCTCTCAGATGAACTCCTTTTCACCCTACCCCCCGCACACTACCTTCACTGTTTCTTTTCTAGTTGTTTTGTAGTTAAGTCCCTTGATGGTCCATCTTCCACCTAAGTCCATCCTCTGTCCTATAACCACAATGATATTTCTAAAACCGACATCCAAAGTAATTTTCTTTCTTAACAATTTATTTTCCAGAGTTGCAGAATAAAGTTCAATTCCTCAGAGGGCCCCGAAACCCTTCTTGGCTGAGTACCTGACGCTTGATCTTGACTCAGGTTACGATCTCAGGGTCATGAGATCTAACCTTGTGTTGCGCTCCATGCTCAGTGCAGAGTCTGCTTGGGATTCTCTCTCTCCTCTCCCTCTGCCCCCCCCTCCACTCATGCACATGCGTGTACTCTCTCTCTCTAAAATAAATAAATAAATCTCTAAAAAAGAAAAACTTCAGAAACAAACTCTTGATCCTCCATTCTGATAAGAACAAAAGAGACTGAAGATTTGCAGAAAACATATATAAGACTGCAGAGCCAACATAAAGGGATTCTTCATCATTCATTTATTCTTTCACTTATCCAACAAGCATTTGGTGAGCACGTATTACAGACACTACTCTAAGGGCGGGGAATACAATGATTAGTAATACAAGAGTTCACAGACCAGCACTCTCTAATAGAACTTTCTGTGATTATGTTCTATACTTCTCTGACTGATATTGTAGCAATTAACCAGATATGGCTACAGAGCACTTAGAATGTTACTCACGCAACTGATGAAATAAACATTTAATTTTATTTAATTATAATTAATTTAAATTTAAATAGCCACATGTGCTTAGTGACTACCATATTGGACAGCACAATCTAAACCAATATATAAATTAATAATTATCAGGTGAACAGGACTGTTGAGGAGATATGTATAAAGTAACATGGGAGCAAAGAAGTGAGTGACCAATTGTTTTTGGAGTTGGGGAAAAGCTTCCAATATGTGAGCACAAAGAATGAGTAGGAGATTGCTTGATGGGGAAGAGTGGTGTAAATGGAAAAACTAAACTTCTCCAGCCTAGACAGAACCTAAAGAAGTGGTTGATAACTCATCTGAAAGTTTAATGAAGCTCTTACAAGCTGGGGCTTTGTGTCACAGAATGCTTTCTTTAAGAGGCATATATCATTTGGTTGGTTTTTATCTTCAATGGGACTGAAGGGACACAATTTGGAGGGAATGGAGAGGAATGAATGAAGATGAATGAATCATGTTCTACATAATACTATGAAATCTGTATTTTGAGATAAGTAGACTCACAAATTATAATGTAGTTGGGAATATTCTTCATTTTGTGAGTTTATACTATATACTACACCACACTATACATCACTGAGAATTTATGTGTGTCCTTAGGGGTGTGTGTTGTAGTGTACATGCGTGTGTATGTGTATGTGTGTGTGAGAGAGAGAGAGAGAGAATGAGAGAAAGAATAGTATAAGGGGCCTATCTACAGCTTATTTTAGGGGAGAAATTTGAAGGGGGAAAAACTCTGAGGACTCAATTCTACCCTAGACGGGAGTACTTTCAAAGGCCAACCTACACTATCCTCCCAGAGCCCCAAAGGTATATTTTTAGACTACATTACTCAAACATTGAGAAATGCACTGCTGGGTAAAAAAGATAGATCTGAGGCCATACTTGGCCAGATGGAGAGGGTTTATAAAAGATGAACAGAGATTCACCTTGAGGAAATTAGAAGAGACGGTAAATCCAAAGACACAAGAATAAGGTTAGGAAATGTTACAGGGGAATACTGAAGGCCCACAAAGTGCCTATTTGACAAAGGTTTAAACTCTTGGATCCATTTCTGTTTCTTTTGAGCCATGGGAAAGGTAATACTTTGAAAAAGGTTTTAAAAGTCTTCCCATAATATAATTTCTTGTTTGTACAAGTTAGCTTAGTGAAGTCCTGAAAGGAAGTGAGGAAGAGCTCAAAGAAGAGAAGTGAGCCCTGTCGTGTGTTTACTACCTCCACTATGTTCTCCACCAACCCTCTTCATGATGGTCCTTCAGAAAGGAACAATATTGTCTTGAACAAACTATGGACTATTTGTTGCTGGATTTAACTTTTAGCAAAGACAGCCATGTCTGGTGGTACAGCAAAGAGTGGTGGGTGGGAAGACAAGACTTAAAAGAACAGTGTCTAGCAAATGCAAGAAGAGGAGATCCAAGGATCTTCCCTCCTCTAGCACACATACACACACACACACACACACATGCACACACTCACAAGTGCACAAAGATACTAGAGGATGATGACTCTCAAAGGAAGTAAAATACTAATATTTTAATAACAGTGAGAAATGCACTCCAGTGGGCATATATGTAACTTACAGCGTAATACTTGAGAATTGTATCTACATCTGTACCATAATACCTAATTGAGTCTACTTGAAGAAAAATGCCAATCTGAATCAGTGAAAAATCTTAATCATAGGTGATTTTTCAGATTATGTAATTACACTACTTTTAGTAAGTTGAACTCACCTGGTGACTGACAGAGCTCTGCCAAGTGAAGGCCTACAAGATCAGCATTAATGGTTAGCTAATTAGCAACACTGGCAAGCAAAACCATTTACAAATGTTCTACTAAAGTACTTGAAAATCTTTGTACTCTTGCTTCTCTCTTCTTGTTTGACTATTCATTTAGTTGTCTTTATTCATCATGAAAGATATACAGAAAGGAGCGCTTGGGTGCCTCAGTCAGTTAAGCAGCTGGCTTCGGCTCGGGTCATGATCCCAGAGTCCTGGGATTGAGCCCCGCATCGGGCTCCCTGCTCAGCGGGAAGCCTGCTTCTCCCTCTCCCACTCCCCCTGCTTGTGTTCCTGCTCTCGCTGTCTCTCTCTGTCAAATAAATAAAATCTTTCAAAAAAAAAAAAGTATACAGAAAAACTCCAAACCAGCCTTTGTTCAAATTAGACATGAGTGGCATCTAAACTAATGAGATTTTTCTCTATTTATCTGAAAAATGTCACCAGATTAGTAGCCAACAATGTCATGGCTGGCAAGAGAAAGTGATTCAGTAAAATTATCTTACTGAGCTGATGGACCATGTCCAATTTTTTTCTGCCCAATGTTCTAAAGATGCCTATTGCCTCTTTGATTTTCAAAATAACTAACTACAAATTTCAGCTTATTTTGAATACTTTCCTTAGAGTGATAAATCTTTGAGAACCTGGAGCACTCAGACACTACAATAGGCTACAGCTTAATATGGTGGATATAGTGCAAATTTGCATGGTTTTCTCTAGAGCATCTGAAAATTTAGCTGAGGAGAAGCTCTGCAAATCCCAGCCTCCTCCCAGTAGTGGAAGAGCAAAGGACTTGGGAGATTCAGAGTGTGTGGGCACAAGTGATTGTCCAAAAAGCCTGCAGCACACTGCACAGAAGGTTAAGTATAATCTACCACCCATATATTATTTAAAGTAGTAAATAAGAATAAGTTGGTTTAAGAAAACCACTCACAAAGTAAGGGATAATTATAGAAGGAGTCTGTGAACCTAGGCAATTTGAGCATAAATGGTAGGCAGAAGCTAGAGTATGGGTCTCATGATGCTGTGTTAACTCTTGCACCACGAAAAAACCAAGTTCTTTGATGTTTCTTTCCAACATAAACCAACTATAGTTTAGATATATCAAGAACATGACTTTCTCCCCCATTAGGGTCCCGCCAGAGTATGCTGGTAAATCTTTAGCAACTGGCTATCTGCCTGTAGTTCTGGCTTGAATATTGGTTGATGTTTTGGTTACTGTTAGTGAGTAAGGCAGATGTGAAACAATTAAGATGTTTGAAACTTCACTGGCTTGTTATTCATGCGAACAACTTGTTTACTGAGTCAGATAATAATTTCCTAATACTGAAAGAATATTTTCTCAATTTTTTGTGCTAGTCACAATGAAACAGCTAGGCACCACATGCTTAAGTTTAGTCTGCATTATTAACACTGTTCTATCACTTTCTTAAGTCTAGAAGGACAATCAACAAAACAATAACTCAAGTCCTAATCCGTAGTGTTTGCCGATTTCCATGGTATAGATACTCCCACCATGGCCCCTTCCAGCTACCAACATGATGTCCTAGAATGCAGAATCGAGAAGCGATGCACAGTGACATACTAGCATCTCATCTACCATATAGATAAAATAGACATAAATAACCTCAAAGCATAGATAATAATTACAGAGTGAAATAATTAAGAAGCGATGAGTTTGGGGCATTTTTCCTTTGTTTTTAATAATTTATCTCAGTGTAAGTTTTCATAATTTACATTTTTAATGATGGCTGTGTTTAACAGCTGGCTTAGAAAATACCTGAAAATTTAACAACCCACTCCTAGAGACAGTAGAGCTAGCTCCAGCATGCCCCTGGTCCAGCCATGGCTTAAATATGCAAGATAATATCCTGAACAAGAGTAAGATGCAACCTACTAGTATCCTTCAACATATGACTACAGGCAGCTTCAGAGACTTCAAAGAACAGAGCACTGTAGGAAAGAGACACAAGGCTAACAACAACGACAAAAATACAGAGAATATTTATAATAACCAAAAAATACAGGAATAGATAGGCAGTGAGTATATAAGATGAGGCTTCCAATTACCTATCCAATCAATATCTACTCTTCTTATAAAGGAAACTTACATTTTTAAAGATTTTATTTATTTGTGAGAGAGAGAAAGAGCACGAGCGGGGGGGGGGGGGGACAGAGGGAGAAGCAGACTCCCCGCGGAGCAGGAAGCCTAAAGCAGGACTCAATCCCAGGACCCAGGGATCATGACCTGATCCAAAGGTAGACGCTTAACCAACTGAGCCACCCAGGTGACCCTTCTTATAAAGGAAACTTAAAAAGCTGTCTATCCAATAACCATTCTTCTTCCCTTTCTTCTTATGAAAAGAACACAGTTATTATTTGGAGCACCTATGTCCCCAGTTAAATAACTATACTTCCCAGCCTCCTTTGCAGCTAGAGGTGGCCATGTGGCAGTTTGAGCCAATGAGAAGTAAATGGAAATTACTTGGTAAGGCTTCCAAGAAGGCTCTCCTAAGGGATTCATTCAACTGGCACATGTTTGTTCCTTGGTCTTTTGCTTCCCTGTCTGGAATTTTGTGTCAAGGCCCTGAGATCTTAAGACTAAAACTCCATGCTTGAGATATTTGAGCAGAAAGATAAAAGTCAGTTCCCTGGTCACAGCATAGAGAACCCTTCTATCTCTACACTGCCTACCTCCAACCCTCATTACATGAGGAAAAATTGGGAAGAGCATATTAGCAAATGACATATCTGATAAAGGGTTAGTATCCAAAATCTATAAAGAACTTATTAAACTGAACACCCGAAGAACAAATAATCCAATCAAGAAATGGGGAGAAGATATGAATAGACATTTTTCCAAAGAAGATATCCAGGTGGCTAAACAGACACATGAAAAGATGCTCAACATCATTCATCATCAGGGAAATACAAATCAAAACCACGATGAGGTATCACCTCATACCTGTCAAAATGACTAAAATTAACAAGTCAGGAAATGACAAGTGTTGGCAAAGTTGTGGAGAAACGGGAACCCTCTTACACTGTGGGTGAGAATGCAAGCTGGTGCAGCCACTCTGGAAAATAGTATGGAAGTTCCTCAAAAAGTTAAAAATAGAACTACCCTATGATTCAGGAATTGCACTCCTAGGTACTTATCCAAAGGACAAAAATAAAAATACAGATTTGAAGGGGTACATGCACCCCCATGTTTATAGCAGCATTATCAACAATAGCCAAACTATGGAGAGAGCCCAAATGTCCATCTACTGATGAGTGGATAAAGAAGATGTGGTATATATATGTGATGTAATATTAATCATCAAAAAGAATGAAATCTTGCCACCCGCAATGACATGGATGGAGCTAGAATGTATTATGCTAAACGAAATATGTCAGTCAGAGAAAGACACATACCATATGATTTCACTCATATGTGGAATTTAGGAAATGAAACAGATGAACAAATAAGAAGGGAAAAAAGAGAAAGAGAGGGAAGCAAACCATATGAGACTCTTAATGATAGAGAACAAACAGGATTGATGGAGGGAGGTGAGTGAGGGATGGGGTGGATGGCTGATGGGTATTAAGGAGGGCACTTATGATGAGCACAGGGTGTTGTATGTAAGTGATGAATAACTAAATTTTACTCTTGAAACTAATGTTACACTAACATTAAATAATGTTAATATGTTGACTATGGAATTTAAGTAAAAATTTGGAAAAAAAATTTAATCAATCAATCATAATTAGATTAAGCTACTCTCACTTGGATTTTCTGCTATTTGCAGCCAAACTAAAAAAAGCTTAATTAATAAGGGATCAGCATGAGACAATTGGGAAAGATTGTCAAATAAGAGTATGATAGAGCTCAGCCATGGGCATCACCATTTCCAGTTTAAAGTGTATCTAAGAGTCCTTCACTAACTCTCACTCAATCTCCCACTAAACATTTATAAGGACCAGAAAGAAAACCAGAGCTTACTGTTAATGCATTCTATGAGTCAAGAAGGAATTTCAACTAACTGTACAGTTGTTAAAGTAGGAATGAGAAATAATTGTTGACCCATGGGTCACCCTTTGCTACCGGAGGCATAAGTAACAAGCCCCAAAAGAAGGTAGAGAGACAATACATCCCTCTCCCACTGTACTGGTCAATGCTTCTTTGTTTCCAAATGATAGAAACCAGACTCAAATTAGCATAAAATTCAGGCAGAGAATAATGGAGAAGCTTGTATAATATGATTAAGACTCAGCTCCCCTTCATGTGTTGTCTGTGTTTTTTTGTGTTGGCTGAATTGAATACATCTCAGGCTTCATAGCATAGCCCCTAGCAGTTCCAGGGTCATATTTTCCTGGGCTCAAAAGCAGAAGAACATTTATCTGTGTCTCAGCCTGGGACCATTATGTCTCATTGGCTCTGCTTGGGTCACCTCCCAACCTTAAATGAATCATTGTGACGAGGGGAACTTGCAGTCCTCTGATTTGCCATGCCAGAGTCACCTGCCTCCTCCCTCAAACTAGGGGAGGAACCCCCTTGAAACCACAGGGACCGAGTAGAGCCACATCCCCTATTGGAGAGAATAAGGCATACAAAGCTATACCTTGGCTGTTTTCTCCATGGATCTAATTTTCTGTGAAGGCATCACTTTGGGAAAATATGATGCGCCAGTGAACCAATTGCTTCCAAATCCCCACCCATATCAGCTCTGGGCAATAGAGAGGGAATATTTCTCTGAAATAAAAATTAAATTGGGTACCTGGAAAAGGAGGACGCATAGAGGGGGGACAAAAATCATATCCATTACAGCTTTGTTACCCTCAGGTCAGAAATTCAGAGTCCACACTAATGGAAAAGTGACAACAGTTCCCCTCCCATGTCAGTAATCCATTCTGAGCCACCACTTCCCAGATGGCTCAAACAGTACTACATTTCTACCTACACACATCAGGAGGCTGCAACTTCAAGGAAACACCAAACTAGGAAGGTAGGGGAAGGAGCCTGAGGAAGAAAGCCAGCATATTTCACAGTGAGAGGTCCTGTCCTCAGTGTAAACTATTGAAGGGAGGAAGAGCACTGCGTGAAGTCAATGCTGGGGATTATAATTTTCCATGTGCCACAATGATTCATAGAGTCAGAGGCAGTGGAAAAACAGTGAGATCCTGCATCAACCGGGCAGGGCCACACCAAATGAATGCCTACCAGACACTAGGAATCTAGCGGGGAGCACTTCATGTCAAAAACAAGAGGATGGTGATATATTTATCAGGTATACAGGAACAAAAAGTAACCGAGGGACACCTACCAATTACCCACAAAGACTTGAGTAGCACAAAGAGAGAAATTTGTATTAACAAGAGGAATAAAGTGCCATAAATTTTTATAAGTGAATGATATAAAGCAAGAACTACTGTAAATAAGAAGGAAAATTGTTCAAAAATTTTATTTCAGATCAACAATAACAAAACTAAAATCACTACATGTCAAAACTTTTCAGTAATGTAGTGTTAATATAATAGAGGATTGTTTTAGTCATTTATTCAGTGAAGGAACAAACTACCCCGGGATAAAGATTTTAAAATCACTTCTCTCTCTCTTTCTCTTTGTTATTATCCCAACCAGCAACCTACTTAAAACCAAAAAGCCTTGAATGGGTCTGTGTTTTCATAATGGTCTTTTTTCTACTTAATGTGTTCTTAATTTTTCTTCTTCACTGACCCCTAGGCTATATTTTACCTGCCACCTACCCAATTATTTAGTTAATATGACATCTTACTGACCTATTGTATTGACTCAAAAACATTTATTTTAAAGGGGCCTGATAGATACGACAAAGATTAAAGATAGAAAGTTTTGTGTCCTTGGAGTTAGAGGTCAGGGACAAGAAAGGCAATAGAGGCAGCTAAGGGGAGTACACTAGTCTGATAGGATTGTCAAAACAAGTATCAAAGACTGGAAAGCTTGAACAACAGAAATCCATTGCCTCACATTCTCACATTTTTGGAATCCAAAAGTCCAAAATCAAGGTATCAGCAGGATTGGTTCCTTCTGAGGGCTGTGAGGGCAGATTCGCTCCAGACCTTTACCTTTGGCTTACAGATGGCCATCTTCTGTCTTCACCCCATCTTCCTTCTGTGCATTTCTGACCCTGTCCAAATTTCCCCTTTTTATAAGGACACCAGTCACACTGGGTTAGGGCCCACACCAATGACCTCATTTTAACTTGATTAGCTCTGTGAAGACCCTATTTCTAAATAAGGTCACATTCTGTGACACTAGGGGTCAGGACTCCAATACATCTTTCTTCATTTTTCAGGGAAGGAAACACAATTCAACCCATAACAGGATAAATGGGTCTTTCTGAAAATAGACCAGAATAGAATTGGGGCTGCTTGCTGTCCACCGAGTGAAGTTTCTCTTTTAAACAAGCCACCTAAGGGCGCCTGGGTGGCTCAGATGGTCAAGCGTCTGCCTTCGGCTCAGGTCATGATCCCAGGGTCCTGGGATCAAGTCCCGCAACAGGCTCCCTGCTCCTTGGCCTCTCTCTCTCTCTCTCTCTCTCTCTCTCTCTGTCTCTCATGAGTAAATAAATAAAATCTTTTAAAAAATAAATAAATAAATAAATAATAAAGAAATAAATAAATAAGCCACCTAAAATTACCACACTTAAGGAAACTCTTTCCTCCTATTTTTCATTTTATCACCCTTCAACTCACACCACCCACCTCCCTTCCTTCCATAAGTCAACTGTATCTATATTTTCCTATCTCCCATTTTTAATTTTTTAGTCACTTAATAAGTAAAGCACTAATCTCTTTTTCATAAAACAAAAGCAAAGTCACCACCCATGAACGTCAGGGTGGTATAAAGCCCTTCACATTTGGCCCCTGAATAGCTCCAATCTACAAATGGAGCCACTAAGTCCCTCCCAGACTCTGAGACCAATCTGTTTCCTATACAGGGAATAGAAGAGTCTAAATGGAGCCACTAAGTCCCTCCCAGACTCTGAGACCAATCTGTTTCCTATACAGGGAATAGAAGAGTCTGGCCTCAAGCTTACTTCTGGTTCCATGCTGATAGAAAAGTTCATTTTGTCAGTAATTTATTTCCTGACTTGTGACCCAGGCTCCTTGTGATTGAATCCTTACCCTGTCTTCTTGTTATCCTTTATCTAAGTTCCTACTTTATGGTCTACCGCTTGGTGACTAGATTCTTTTTTCTCCCTTCAAGAGTAGGATTTACAAGTTCTGGATTCTCTGTCTGCTATCACCGTAACCAAGAAATTGTATTCTTGTCCCTGGACTTCACTCTCCTTAGAACCGGGTCAATGATAGAGTTGCCCAAGTTGTATAATGTTAAAACATCTGCCCCCTTAAAACTCTACCCGTTGTTGGTCTTGTCCCTACTTGAACATCATGGTACTTGCATATAGTAAGTATAAAACAGATGTTTGTGGTTTTTCAATAAACATTAATTGGTGTTGGACCTTGAACATTTGTTAACGGCACTTCTTTCCCTCCAGACCAAGACCAATACCCCCAAAGGACATCTTTTTTCAAACTCTCATCACTGCCTTTTCATCCGTGGAAAGTCCTACTTTGCTTCCACATACAAACCACTGATCTTTATTGGAATGACGAGCCTCTCAGACTCTGATTCAGGACTTGCTTAGACTAGGACTCAAATCAAGTCATGTCAGCCTGGTCAGACACTGGTTCCACCATATGCATTATGCCCCCGTTATATGAAGCAGTAGAAATTGCTCAGCCCTAAAATAATTAAATGATCAACATATTCCAAGTAGCCCTAATATCTCCTTCCTTTCGAGTAAATCAGGACATATGATCACAGAATCACTCCAATAAAGTACAAGGAGATGGTGCTGTAAAGGGTTAACTAAGGCCCGGTTGCTCCAGCCCTGTACATTCCAAAGAAAGGCCTGACCCAGAAGGATCAGTCTTTGGCCAGCTCCTAGGAGATAACCTCTGAGTCCTTGGAATATCCTGCTTGGTAAAAGTATCCTGTATTCCCAAGGCCTTGGTCAGGCTGTGTCAGTTTGACCAGATGGTTTATGCTAGCTAATGATGTGACTTGCAGTAAATGCCTGTTTTTGTATGCCTGAGGTCTTGGGCTATGCTGTACCAGTTTGACCTCTGGGGGGGTGGAACTGGGTAGCTAAGGTTAATCACATGGGTGCTGCATGAATATAAAACCAACCTGAAACATTATAATGGTAAAAACCCTCGATACCAAGGCTCAGGCCAGCTACCCTGATTGGCCACACTTCCTGCATGTTGTCACACATCATCGCTGAAAGGTTGAGCCATACCCATGTGACTGCAATAGAGAAGACACCTACAAGCTTACATCTGGCTTCTCCTGGACTTCACACATTCACCTTTTACCTTTGCTGATTTTAATCAGTATCCTTTCACTGTAATAAACCATAACTGTGAGTGTAAGAGCTTTTCTGAATCCTGTTAAGTCCTTCTAGCAAATCATCAAGTCTGATTGTTATCTTGAGGAGCCCTGGCTCAGAGCCACTTTGAGTGAATACCAAAATGAGTAAGAGAAACTAATTCTTTTCATTTCTTTATCCTTGTAGATTTTTGGAACTGAGAACGCACAGGACTTCTACATAGATCTATCCCTTTACCCCGGCTCTCACCTCTATATCAAATCCTCAAGATGAACTGACTTTACCTAGAAAAATTTTCAGTGCCCAAATGTATTAATGAAAAAATTCAACCTGTACAGACATAGCTTAAGGAAATGATCACACATATTCACACGGATAGGTATAGAATATTCATTCCAGTATTGCTTGTAAGTAAAAAAAAAAAAAAAAAAAAAACAGAGGCAACTTTTATGTTCTTCAACACAGAAATGTTGTAACGCATAATAGAATAACCTTACTATGGAATAGTATATAGCTAGGTCTTGATATGTGGTGCAATCCAAGAAATATTACTGAGGTTAAAAATCATGTGTACTATGGGGCGCCTGGGTGGCTCAGTCGTTAAGCATCTGCCTTCGGCTCAGGTCGTGATCCCATGGTCCTGGGATCAAGCCCCGCATCGGGCTCCCTGCTCTGTGGGAAGCCTGCTTCACCCTCTCCCACTCCCCCTGCTTGTGTTCCCTCTCTCGCTGTGTCTCTGTCAAATAAATAAATAAAGTCTTAAAAAAAAAATCAAGTGTACTAGGTACAGCTTCATTTTTATAAAAACAAAATAAAATCCTCATTCTTTTGTTTATGTACACACAGAAAAAGAGCTGGAATCTCATTAATCAGATACCAGTGGTACCATGGAGCAAAAAAGGAAGGGTGGAGTAAGAGATTTCTTTGGTGACACTGAAGTATTTTTCAACCATTTCTGGTTTGGTCTGGTGTTGTTTTTGTAATTTCCACAGATTTTAAAAATACTAGACATTGCAAATTTTAAACCACTTTGCCTTTATTTACAATGTCAAAACCATTTGACCCTAGTCAGCAAAATTCAGCAGTGTTAGAATTGGTGTTGCATTTACCTTCACTTTTCCCTCTGAGCAATCTCACCTGAGCTGTGCTGCTGGTTTAGCAGAATAGATGTAGCTCTATCTACATCTATTCTCACACGTGTGAGAACAGGTAGCTAGAAGGGAGTTGGCAGACACCCTGCATGAGAATGAGGCTCCCTGATAGTGCTCATTTGACCCTGCTTTACCTTGTCATAAAGATCTTTAAAAACTAAGTATGAATGAATGTTCTTGTTCCCCTAGCTCATGGAACAAATACCCTAAGCAGGAATTCCTCCCATGAACCCATTCTTTATATTCTGTGAGGCTGGGGAAGCTCCCTACTATCGAAGAGCAGCCTGAGTACTGAGTGTGGTTTATGACAGTTATGGGGTGATCAAGAGCACTTTTCCTGGCTATGTTCTTGCTCAGCCAACTGGACATGTGATCTCATGCAAGGCTACTTCTACTCTAAATATCAGTTTTCTTCATCTGTAACACAAGGATCAGGAATAGATCACCTCTAATATCATTTACAGCACTACAATTCTACCTGTAATAAATCAGTTCCATTTTCCTTCACCTGGCACACCTTCTTCCCACTGCTTCCAACCAAACTCCCTATTGTTCCCAAGAGAAGGAAAGGTTAGGCCTCTATAAAAAGAAACCAAAGGATTCCTGTTGGGCAAGAATCATCACCCATCACCCAACTCCTCCTCTACCATGAGAAGAAATACATTAACTACTTTACATATTTCAAATAAAGCTATCCACTTCATATTAGTTGTATTAAATAATTCTAACTCTCACACAGCAATTTATGTCTCTTGGTGTCTATCAAGAAGATGAGTTAAAACCTTGATTAATGAAAAGTACTCTTCATATTTATATGTCCTCTTTAATCTTTTGTATGAATAAAGAGGGAACATTAATCTCTGACAAAAAAGGAAGTCTCAGCATGGAGAGAATAAGGAACAGGCCTCAATGTTAACAGAGATGTAATTCAAAGAGCTTGTGATCACTTTGAATTTCTAAGACAAACTTCTAGATGTTTCTAACATTTATTTTGTCTCTCGATTTGAAGTCCTATCAGGAAATACAAGAAGAAAAACATTCACTTATGGTCTTCATTTTCAGAACAAATTGAGTCTCATTATAAATGTTCATACTTTTCTACTACAATTAATCTGCTCACCAAGAAGACCAATGGCAGAAGATTAAAGGATCTTAATTAGATTAAAGCAAGGGCTGGTGGGCAGGGCAGAATGACGACCAGCATTCCTTCCATCATGACACAACATGACCCAAGTGCCCAGCAATTCTACAAGAAATTGCAGCAGACATACTGTACCACTAACTCTGTTTCTGAAACAGCTTGGCATTGTGAGTTCCTGAAATTTCATGTACATTCTATTTCACTGTTGCAATTATAAACCCCTGAAGTTAAGAGTCATGGAAAAATGTTGGTAATGTCTGTCCTCTAGCACTACATGGGCAATGAATACCAACGATATTTGTGCTTTCCTTGGAGGAGTAGCTCTTATGCTTTAAATTGTTTACTGTTTAATTTTAGATTGAACACCAATAACATCTGAAAAAATAACCTTGAAAACCTATACTTACAGCAACTAAAGATAATTTTCTGTAAAACTGTAATTTAGCTGGTGAGCATATTTATGGAACAGCTGTGAACCAACAGATTCTGTCAAGATCTGAGGTAGGCACAAAATATATAGATGACAAAGTCCTTTTCTTAAAGAAATTTATACTCTACCTGGGGCCCAGAGCATGGGAGGTAACACTTCAGTTTAGCAAGGAAAGGTTGAAAACTAGTCTGAAATCAAATTGAGAATGTAAATGCTGAGCTTATCAAAAGAAGGTGTGAAACAAATCCGAAAGTGTTAAACATGTCTGGATCCAAACTCAGAGGAGCTTGGTTAGGGGGTAGGTGCAACAAAGGGAAACACTTGCTGGCTTAGTAGAAATGGCAAGAGCCTCAAGGCTGGAAATAAAAATTTTAAATGGCAACTGGAATTTCAGATAGAGAGGAATCAGCAACATTTTGTAAGAATCATTCTGATTAATGCTTCTTGACTCATTGCCTAGGGCAATAAAAGAGTGGGGTGTTGGCAGGGATACCCAAAGGGCCTGTAAGCCCTCTAAGAGCAAAGATAAGGGTGGTGACACTAAGCACTCATGTTATCAGGAAATTCCAGAAAAAAATAGAGTGGTGTATCTTGTGTGCCTAGTCATACTTTGGGGTTCCACTTTGGAATTTGTAACCACTGTGCAATGGTAATAAAAAATATCAATGCTGCAGATACCAAAGCAGCCACACCTCAACCTGGTTGGTGTTCCCACACACTTTCAAATAGTTATACGTCAGCTTGAACCATATAGAAAAAGAAAAGGCTGCGAACCATTTGTATAAATAAATCCTTAATAGCAGCTTTTCCATTTTCCTTGTTTCTTTCACATAAAAGTACATTTAAAAGCTTCTAGTATCAGCCATAATGGAGTAGTTGATATCAAACTAATCCATCCCACTGAAAAAATTACAAAACCTGGATAAAATATGTTAAAATAATGGAAGGAATGGAGGGGGGATGAATACAGGCAGGATTTGAGGTGCCGTGATGCATGTAGAAAAGAAGGAACAGGTAGTGAGCTTTGTCATTTTCATCTGGCTCTTTCCTTAGGTTGCTTTCCAGTTTTCTGGAAGCAGAGGATTAGAGCTCTGCCAGAAATACACTGGTCTTAATGGGCTATGGAGAGAGAGTTTGGTATCTGGGCAACCACAGGGGCTAAAACTTTAAGATTAAAATCACAAAGAGAAGGGAGCCCTAGGAAAGAAAGCCCCGTGATCTACATGTAAATTTCCCTCAATCATCGATCAACACCTAAATTTCACAGGAAAAGTGTGAGCATAAAAGAGGTAATTCGTAGCCAATCCAATAAGCAAGAAAGAAAGCCATACAGATTGTGACCTATTCTCAGACAACGTGATTATCATAGTGGAAATCACACTGAATCTGGAAAAAAAGAAAAAACCCTAGAACTAATAAGTCAACTTAGCAAGATCGTAAGATACAAGGTCAATATTCAAAAGTCTATTGTATTTGAACACACAATTAAAAATGGAAATCGAAATTTTAAAAACTGTACTACTTATAATAGCACCTCAGGTACTATTTAGCAAAATATGTGCACTGATCAAAGAAATAAAAATTAGGTCAAAGACCTAAACAAATGGAAAGATATACAGTGTTCATGGATTAGAAGACTCAATATTGCTGTCAATTTTCCCCAAACTGACCTGTAGATTCTATACAATCCTAGTAAAAATCCTAGGATTTTTTTTGTAAACAACAAGCTATTTCTAACATTTATAGGAAAAGCAAAGGAACTAAAGCAGTCAAAACAATTTTCTTTTTAAAGGAGCAAAGCTGGGGGATTCCTTTACCTGACTTCAAGATAATCTGAAGCTTTAGTATTCAAGAAGTAAAGCACTGGTGAAAGGGTCGACACAGGCCAACCGAACAGAGTAAAGATTCTAGAAATAGGTTGATGGATATATATTTCACAAAGATGTATATGCAATTCAGTGCATGAAGACATAGTCTTTTAAAAAAAAAAAACAGACATGCATAAGAAACTAAAATAGTCTCAGAAAACTAGAAATAACCAAATGTCTATCAACAGCGGACTGGATAAATAAGTTGTGGTTATTCATACAATTGAATATGACACAACCTTGGAAGAGAATGAATAAATTTCACAGCCATAATGTTAGAAGCCAGACATAAAAGACTTTTTATTCAAATGTATACCTTAGGCAAAACTAATCCATGAAAATAGACATCAGAAAGTGGTTTCCTTTGAGAAATATTGACTGGGAAGTGACAAAAGGGAGCCTTTTTGGATGGGGATAAATTTCTACATCTTGATCTGATAGTGATCACACAATAAAAAATTCACTGAATTGAAAGTTTAGGATTTGTGCACTTTGCTGTATACATGTTATTATACCTCAGTTTTGAAAAAGAAGGTAGAGGGAGGAAGGGAGAGAGGAAAAGCAGAAGAGAGGGACAGAGAGTAGAAGGGAGGAGAGAGAACTTCATACACTACTCTGGTGTGAGGATATGATCTCCAGGATATAGTATCAAGTGGAAAATCAAAACACAGAACAATATCTATTATATGACAGCTTTCATCCAAGAATGGAGGTAGGAAGATATAAATATGTTTATTTACCAAAAAGCAGCAATTGATGAATAAACCAAAAATGAATAAACTAGGGAGGAAGAGAATAGGGTACAGGCAACAAAGATGAAAGCTATGTCTCTGAATGTACTTTGTTTATTGTTCTGATTTTGGAACCAAATAAATGTTTTTATGTAACTTTAAAGAATAGATTTAAAAAAGAATACTCTATAAAAATAATCTGAAACAGGTGTATTTAATAGTGTATCAAATTGATAGTATGACTACATTGAGAAGAATCACATCAAGTGACTGTTAAAATATTATATTTTGAATGTATCTTCCTCCAGGAATGAATACAAAAGACAAAAGAACTGCCATGAAATCACAAGCTGCATTCAGCTATATTATTCTTAGTAGAAATATTATGACTGTTACTTTTAAAATACAGTAAGTAGGAAATGTCATTAGGAAGTAACATGTTTTGCATAGGAGAAAAGAGACACAAACATAAAATAAAAAATAATCTGTTCTAGTCTCAATCTTTATCTCCATATCTCTTCAAAATAAGTGTTATTCATCACTTCAGTTGTGGCTTGGGAACAAGCTTGCAGATCTGGGAAATGGGAATCAAGGTTGGGCCCCAAATAAATTTGAGGACTAACAAGCACTACATTACACTGATTTGATTCTGCTAGGAACACAGCGGCAGCTTAGCACTGAATCTGTTCATCATAAAGAACAGCAAGGAGAATAAACATGTAAACTTTATTCTCAGTGAAACCAGGTAACAGAAAATTAGAAAACTTCAAATAATTCCTGCCCAATGATGGAGTAGTTCTGGAAGGGAAGAATAAAGAGTCAGAGAAAGACAAATACCATAGGATTTCACTCATATGTGGAAATTAAGACACAAAACAAATGAGCAAAGAAAAAAAAGATAGACAAAAAAGCAGACTCTTAACTATAGAGAACAAACTGGTGGTGACTAGAAGGGAGGTAGGATGGATGGGGGAAATAGGTGAAAGGGTTTAAGAATACACTTAACACAGGGGCGCCTGGGTAGCTCAGTTAAGCAACTGCCTTCGGCTCAGGTCATGGTCCCAGGGTCCTGGGATCGAGCCCCGCATCGGGCTCCCTGCTCTGCGGGAAGCCTGCTTCTCCCTCTCCCACTCCCCCACCCCCTTGCTTGTGTTCCCTCTCTCGCTCTCTCTCTGTCGAATAAATGAATAAAATCTTTAAAAAAAAAAAAGAATATACTTATCACAATAGGTACCGAGTGATGTACAGAAGTGTTGAGCCATTATACTGTCTACCTAAAACTAATATAATGCTGTATGTTAATTATACTTGAATAAAGAAATAGTAATAATTTTAAAAGTTGGAACCACACAAGAAGGCCATACTTTAAGTTTTTCACTAGGGCAGCAGAGGAGGATGCCCTTGAGCTGTGAAGCCTAGGATCTACCCTGGCCTTATGCCTCCACAGGAACTCCCTGTAAATATCAAAAAAAATCTATCTTATTAAAATATGATTAACAACAAAGCAATATGCTCTACATTCACACAAAGGTCCTATGAAAAAAATTTAAAAGGTGGAGAAGAGTTTATCTTTGTGTATGGTGTTAGAGAATGGTCAAAGACAACTCAAAATGGATGAAAGACCTCAGTGTGAGACAGGAATCCATCAAAATCCTAGAGGAGAACATAGGCAGTAACCTCTTTGACATCACCCACAGCAACTTCTTTCAAGATACATCTCCAAAGGCTAGTGAAACAAAAGCAAAAATGAACTTTTGAGACTTCTTCAAGATAAAAAGCTTCTGCACAGCAAAGAAAACAGTCAATAAAACAAAGAAGCAACCCACAGAATGGGAGAAGGTATTTGCAAATGACACTACAGACAAAGTGCTGATTTCCAAGATCTATAAAGAACTTCTCAAACTCAACACCCAAAAAACAAATAATCAAGTAAAAAAATGGGCAGAAGACATGAACAGACACTTCTCCAAAGAAGACATACAAATGGCTAACAGACACATGAAAAAATGTTCATCATCATTAGCCATCAGGGAAATTCAAATCAAAACCACATTAAGATACCACCTTACACCAGTTAGAATGGCAAAAATGGACAAGGCAAGAAACAACAAATGTTGGAGAGGCTGTGGAGAAAGGGGAACCCTCTTAAACTGTTGGTGGGAATGCAAGTTGGTACACCCATTTTGGAAAACAGTGTGGAGGTGCCTCAGAAATTTAAAAATAGAGCTACCCTATGACCCAGCAATTACACTACTGGGTATTTACTCCAAAGACACAGATGTGGTGAAAAGAAGGGCCATATGCACCCCAATGTTCATAGCAGCAATGTCCGCAATAGCCAAACTGTGGAAAGAGCCGAGATGCCCTTCAACAGATGAATGGATAAGGAAGATGTGGTCCATATATACACTGGAATATTACTCAGCCATCAGAAAGGATGAATACCCAGCTTTTACATCAACATGGATGGGACTGGAGGAGATTATGCTAAGTGAAGTAAGTCAAGCAGAGAAAGTCAATTATCATATGGTTTCACTTATTTGTGGAACATAAGGAATAGCATGGAGGGCATCAGGAGAAGGAAGGGAAAACTGAAGGGGGGGAAATCAGAGGGAGAGACGAACCATGAGAGACTATGGACTCTGAGAAACAAACTGAGGGTTCTAGAGGGAAGGGAGGTGGGGGGATGGGTTAGCCCGGTGATGGGTATTAAGGAGGGCACGTTCTGCATGGAGCACTGGGTGTTATACGAAAACAATGAATCGTGGATCACCACATCAAAAACTAATGATGTAATGTATGGTGACTAACGTAACATAATAAAAAAAATAAAAAAACAAAAGACGGAAAAGAGTAAAATAGCTTTTTTATAGTGAAAACACCAGAAAAATACCGACACAAAGCAGATAAGAAGTGTAATCTAAAATTCCAACTGAGAGTCTTAAACTTTTATGCAGCAACTGAAACTCCCAAACTCGTAGAACAGATGGCCAGATGAAAGGAAGTGATAGTAGATAACAGGAGGATATGCAACAGGAACTGAGAGCACACAGGACCAAAAAAAAAAAAAGGTAAGAAAAAGACAAAGCCATTTCAGAAATGAAAACTAAATTACAAAGAACACAAGGAGGGGGGCGGAGCAAGATGGCGGAGGAGTAGGAGACCTAGATTTCCTCTGGTCTCAGGAATTCAGCTGAATAGGGATCAAACCATTCTGAACACCTACGAACTCAACAGGAGATCGAACAGGAGAGTAGCAACAACTCTCTGAACAGAGAAGCGACCACTTACTGGAAGGTAGGGCGTGCGGAGAAGTGAATCCGAGGCGATATTCGGGAGGATAGACGGCGGGGGAGGGGCCTCCGCCGGCCGCTTCTGGCAAGTGATAGAGCCGCGGAGCACAAAATCGGACCTTTTAGAAGTTGGCTCGGCGGAGGGACGTCGCTGCAGTGGCTAAGCGGGGGGTGGAATCCTCCCGGGACAGTGTGGTCTCAGGACCCTTGGGGTCACAGAGAGACCGGGGGTGCCTGAGTGCGCCAGAGCTCCCAGGTATCGGAGCGGGGAAGCCGGCTGCAGAGACGGAGCAGAGTCGCGGGCTCTCAGCTCGGGGTTGCCATAAACTGTGATCTGCGGCCCAGTCGGGGCACGGCTCCCCCAGCAGGGACCCAACAAGCAGCAGATCCGGGGAGACTCCCCTTCCTTCCCGGGGAGGAGCGGTGCGGGAAAGCACTGCAGGGATCTGCTGGGTTTGGAGACTCC
>NW_027397070.1:36638980-36676707 GCF_003265705.2 Callorhinus ursinus
ACAAACAATGAATCATGGAACACTGCACCAAAAACTAATGATGTAATATATGGTGATTAACATAACAATAAAAAAATTTAAAAAAAAAGAACACAAGGAGGAAGAGGCACCAAAAAAAGCACAGTAAGGATGCAGAGGATAGAGAAAAGAAAATCAAATAAAATGCAAAGTGGGGGAAAAAGGACTACATTAAAAATATCTTTTTTAAGATTTATTTATTTGAGAGAGAGAGAGGGAGAGAGAGAATCCTGAAGCAGTCTCCCTGCTGAGTGCGGAGCAGTCTCACTGCAAACTAATGCAGGGTTTGATCCCAGGACCCTGAGATTATGACCTGAGCCCTGAGATCAGGACATGTCCTTGCCCAACTGACTGAACCACCCACACACCCCGAAAATATATATTTAAAGAATAAATAAGGGGCACCTGAGTGGCTCAGTCATTAAGCATCTGCCTTCGGCTCAGGTCATGATCCCAGGGTCCTGGGATCAAGTCCCATGTCGGGCTCCCTGCTCAGCGGGAAGCCTGCTTCTCCCTCTCCCACTCCCCCTGCTTGTGTTCCCTCTCTCACTGTGTCTCTCTCTGTCAAATTAATAAATAAAATCTTAAAAAAAAAAGAATAAATAAGACTTAAGGGAGTTTTGCCAATCAAATTTTTCTTCATAGATACATTTCACAAATATCCAATATGAAAATTCACACCTGAAAACTTTCACAGCGCAGAAGGTATCACTTTGGTTTTGATTGTCACTGTAAAAGACCTGAGATAATTTTTTCAACCTTAACATGGACCTTTCTAGATTAACAGAATCACAGGCTCTAGTTTTATAAATCTCTTTTCTTCTTATGTCAACAGTTAAAATTTGTGGAACAAAAGCATTTTCCTAAAAATGCAAAATCAGTGACTACTCATGGAAAAAAAAAAGCTCCTACTTTCCAATAACTTAACATGAGATAGATAGTTGATTGGAAGACTGGTAGATGATGAAAACACATAAATAGGTTAGATAGGTGATAAACAGATAGATGATCAATAGATAGACAAGCAGGATAGATGTAACTTTTTCATTCATGTTTTATTTTTCCATTGATTGAAAGAATAGGAGTCAACAATATAATTTTTGTAAGTAAGAGAAAAATATAAAGATTTGAGAAGGCCCTGGATATGAATTCAGTAATCAAGTAGACAAAATACATCCATCCTACTGGGTTTTTCCCCTCAATCTCTAAGCATGACTAGAAACTACTCCAGCGACTCATCACTTCCTTTGTGAGGACTACTGTGAGCCTCACCTGTAATACCATGAGGACCTTTTGCAGGACAAGTAGTGCCAAGGGGCCCCAGCCAGAAGCAGTATACCCTAAAAAGTTGCCCTAGTTGGTTCCAGAGTAAACTGTGTAAATGGAACAAAACGAGAAAAGGGAGCCAAGTGAAGAGGGAATGGAGGTGGGAACGGATGTGAGGCAGACCTTTAGGAGTAAAAGGAAGGAGAGACTCTTAGCCAACTCTGGGGCTTGCCATGGCTTTCTAGGCACTACCCTCCATGCCATGCTTGAGGTGGGCATGCTAGGTCTGGTGCATCAGAAGATGGTGCTATGATATGGAAACTAATATACAGGAGGTATAAAAAGTACCCCACTTGTTGATGCACAGCCTGTGGAGGTAATATCACCTTGAGATAGATAGATAGATGATGGATGGGTGGTAGACAGATGGATAGGTAGGTAGGTAGGAGGATAGATGATAGATAGATAGATGATAGATAGATATAGATAGATATCCGCCCCCCCCCGACTAATCTTCTTCCTCTAGTTAATGCCCCCTCTTCTACTTCCATCAACATCTACCTTGGCTCCTTCCATTATTTCTAGTGCCCATCCACTTTTCAACCCGGGATGTGCTAGCATCTGCCCCCATCATCATTTTAAAATTGCTTCCACTGCGGTCACTCGTGACCCTCTATTACTGAAGCCTGTGAAGACTGGTAACTTCTTCAAATAGAATATTCTGCTGCCCTTGACGTTGTCCACTAGTTCTTATTATGAAGCTTTTCCTTTCACTTGCTGAGCACCACGCTGAGTCTCCCCTTTCTCTCCACTGATGATTTCCAAATTTACATCTACTGCCCCCTCATGCCTGATTTCCAGTCAATCCCATTATTTTGACTTCTTATAGAAAGGTGGAGGAGTGTGGTAGTTAAGATCGTGGACTTGAGCCAGAATGCCTGAGCTCTGTGGTCTTGGGGAAGTCACCTAAGCTCTCTCTGTGCTATAGTTTTATCTGTAAAATTGGGGGAGGGTGGTAAATAACAGTGTCTACTTCATACGATTAATGTTCCAATTAAATGCTTTAATATATGTAACGGTTTTTTATATGTAATATATGTTAAGTTTTAGAATAGTACCTGAAACATAATAAGCACAATGTGTTTGTTCTTACTTTGTTTTTTTTATTTTTTATTGTTATGTTAATCACCATACATTACATCATTAGTTTTGGATGTAGTGTTCCATGATTCATTGTTTGTGCATAACACCCAGTCCTCCACACAGAACGTGCCCTCTTTAATACCCATCACCAGGCTAACCCATCCCCCCACCCGCCTCCCCTCTAGAACCCTCAGTTTGTTTTTCAGAGTCCATCGTCTCTCATGGTTGGTCTCCCCCTCCAATTTCCCCCCTTCATTTTTCCCCTCCTGCTATCTTCTTCTTATTTTTTTTTCTTAACATATATTGCATTATTTGCTTCAGAGGTACAGATCTGTGATTCAACAGTCTTGCACAATTCACAGCACTCGCCATAGCACATACCCTCCCCAATGTCTATCACCCAGCCACCCCATTGTTCTTACTTTGTTATTAGGTATCACTTTCTAGAATTTCCTATAAGCATCTCAAGCTTATTTCCTAAATCTGTTCCTGATATATTCATTTATTAACTTCTCTCCATCTCTAGCTCCAACATCCTATCTGATTTCAACTATCTGGATGATTAGTCCATATTTACCACTGTAGCTTTATTTCTGGTCCTTTCTCCCCTACCTCACTACCCCATTCTTTCACTCTACAACAGAAACTAAAATCCATTTTTCACTGCTTGGCCATTTCATGGTTACTTCTATCTCTGAGCTCATATCTCCTCTTGTGGCCTACTCTTCCAGGAACTCTCTCTCTCTCTCTCTCTCTCTCTCTCTCATTCCTTTCTACCTAGAACGCCCAATACCCATTCCCATATAGGACCGGCATATATGGTTGCACAGGTTATGCACTGGAACTCCAGGGGAACTCCCTTCACATCTGAGTCCATATGACCAGAATCCCCTGGAGTCGTATAGTATCTACACAGTTACATATGATGGCTCTGATCTACCAATCTTATCCAGATAACTCTTGTTCTTTTTTTTTAAGATTTTATTTATTTATTTGACAGAGAGAGACACAGCAAGAGAGGAAACACAAGCAGGGGGAGTGGGAGAGGGAGAAGCAGGCCTCCCACAGAGCAGGGAGCCCGACATGGGGCTCGATCCCAGGACCCTGGGATCATGACTTGAGCCGAAGGCAGTTGCTTAACAACTGAGCCACCCAGGCACCCCTTGCTCTTTCTTTAAGCATCTCTGTAGAGGTGCCTTCTTTCAGGAATTTCTTCTGGACTTCCTCACTTGGTCAAAGTTAGTGCCCATCTTCTGTTCTCCCTTGGTACCCCATGCTATTGATCACAGCCCTTTTCACAAAATATTGCAACTATGTTTTCTTGTAGTAGCTCTCACCAGACTGTTAGTGGTACAACATGTCCAAACCAAATTCACTAACTTCTCCATAATCCAACCCTTTCATCCAGTTTTTTACTTTCTATCACCCAAACTTCCCTTCTATATTCTTTTCTATATTCTCTATTTAGATGGAACCATCCATTCATCCAATCCTTCCACCTACCTTCTGACAGTATTCTCATTTTCTAATCAGACTTAATTCGTATCCATAGCAAATCCATGTAGATTTCCATGATGGCACATATCAACCTGAGTTATACTGTAACTATTGGTTCCTGTGCTAGTCTTTCCATAGACCATAAACTTAATAAAAGCACAGGATAACACCCCATCACCAATACCTGACATAGTGCTTTCATCTATTCTGTATTAATATTTTTGAATATGTGAAAAATAAATAAAATAACTTTATAGGATTTAAGTAAAATACAAATCCAAATAAACCATTTATTAGGATCCTGTTAAGTTCAATCATATGTCTTGGGACATTTTTCTTTAATATATTTTTTTCATTTAAAATATTGGTTTTCATTCAGAAAAATACTGAAATGGGCATGTTTCTATAATCAAATGAACATATTTGTTCATACTTATATTACTCATATAAGTAAAAATCATTTTAGTATACACTCACATGTCACTACTTGCAAAATCTATTTCAGTGCTGACAATTTAACTGGCATCAAAGAAATATTGACAATTATGGTGATAAAAGGATGTTGCTTCAAAGAACACTGTAAATAGTAAAAACCTCCAAAAATAAAATCAAAATGCTAAAAGCTGTTTTTTTAAGTAAATTCCCATCACTTTTCTGATACCAAACCATTTGTATTTCTCATAGACGTAAAAACATAAATGTTTCCTTTTAACAATGAAGTTTCTCCTCCCCCCCCAAAAAAGAAAAAGAAGTAACCACTGTATTTGAGTTTGGGTTCTGATCCTTACTGATTTGGGGATCTTGGACAAGTCAACTAATCTCACAGACTCTCTGTTTCCTTATGTGTAAACAAAAGAGAGAGTAATAATAATATGATCTCACAAAGTTAAATTAAATCAAGATTAAATGTGACTTGGCGTACAAAAGTGATTTCTAAACTGTACACTCCTAGGTCACCATTATTACTACTAATATGACTCCTACCAGGAAAACTGCTTTCCAAAGAATGACTCAGTCCCAGTTTGAATTCACTTCTCACATCCCTATGTCTCTTTATTATTGGAACCAACACTGGAAGATAAAAGTTTCAAGATAGTGTTATCTTGAAAGTAGAGAAGAAAATCTAGCTTGTGTGAGTAAAGTGTACGTGCACATTAGTATTTGAGTGTACATTTTATTTGCATTGGATTTTATGTTTTTTTAATTGCATTGGATTTTAATGATTTTTAGAAAACAAAGCCATAGAAAGCCAATGCTCAAAGTTTCACTTCCAGCCACCAAGTAGTGTAGAAAAGGGTCAGCAAACTTGTTCTGTCAAGTACCAGATAGTAAATATTTTCAGCTTTGAAAGCCATATGGTCTCTGTCACAACTACCCAACTCAGATGTTGTGCAAAAACAGCTATAAACAATATGCAAATGAGTAGGGCTGTGTTCCAATAAAACTTTATTTAGGCACACTAAAACTTAAATTTCATATGATTTTCATGTTATGAAATAATCTTTTTCCTTTGGTTTTTTAAAAAACATTGCATGATGTGAAAACCCTTCGTTCACAGGCTGAACGAAAACAGGTGGCAGGCTGGATTTGGCCAGTGTGCCAATCCCTGGTAGAACAGATAACATCCAACGGTGGACAGTTTTCTGGTAAAAGAGCAATGCAAGTTAATTCTTTTTGGTGTAGTGATTTAGCCAGGGTTGGTAGTTTTATAAATTAGAATACTTCTGAGTTAAAATTATATGTAAAATTCTTGAAAATTTGCTCCTGAGAACATTGTCTGAGGAAATGTGGAGGTCGCTGTTCCAAGGGAGGTCACTGTTTGCACTAATTCAAGGTCCACCAAATCGGTACTTGTGCATATCCTATACCACACCATCGGCCTACAGGTGACATGTCATGTAACCTGGAAAGACATATATATATATATATATATATATATAAATGTGCAACCTCAAAATCCTTGCATCCTGCTCATACATTCTATTGCCCAGGCAAGGTAACGAGCATTTGGTTTGGAGAGCTACTCAAACTGGGTGTTTTTTTTTTTTAAGATTTTATTTATTTATAAATAAATGGAGAGGGAGAGAGCACACGAGCAAGAGAGCATGAGTACGGGGAGGAGCAGAGGGAGAGGGAGAAGCAGACTCCCCACTGAATGTGGAGCCTGACATGGAGCGCAATCCCAGGACCCTGGCATCATGACTTGAGCCAAAGGCAGACCCTTAACTAACTGAGCCACCCAGGCACCCCTCAACCCAGGTTTAAATCCCAGCTTTGCCACTTCACAGGTGTGTGATTTGAAGGGAGTTTGTCAGATCCTTTAAACTTAATCCCTAATCTGTAAAACAAGAAAAATGACAAGAATATTTGCAAGATTGATGGAAAGTAAAAGGAGATCATGTATGTAAAGCACATAGGGAGGGGCGCCTGGGTGGCACAGCCAGTTAGGCGGCTGCCTTCGGCTCGGGTCATTGGGATCGAGCCCCGCATCGGGCTCCCTGCTCGGGGGGGAGCCTGCTTCTCCCTCTCCCTCTGCCTGCCTCTCTGCCTACTTGTTCTCTCTATGTCAAATAAATAAATAAAATCTTAAAAAAAATAAATAAAGCATGTAGGGCTACACATGGTTCCTTTCCCTCATCCTATTTCCAATTTCAAAAAATGTTTCAAAATCTACCTGCTACTCTAAATTAAGGTGAATTCTCACATTTTATTTTTCCTTTTGTCTGAATCTATATGATTATATGAGGAACCACTAATGTTTCTAAAATTCTTAGCGCATATTAGTACAACATTATCACATTTTTATCTACATTTAAAAATGCCTTTTATCAGTGAAGGTGCATACTCATTTAATGGAAACAAAAAGCAAAGAGATTCACTAGAACATCCAAGCATTAACCTCAAGTGTACAAAGTGCCAAAAAGTTTCAGAAATCATGCATATTTTCCCATGTAAAACAATAATATCCTTTAGATTTGCCCACAAATACAAGCCTACTTTGTTTTCTTTTTTAGATATACACTTCCTTAATTGTAAATCTTTCCATTCTGTTAGACATCAAGCCAAAAATCTCCTGAGAATTGTCATCATGAAACTGGAAAAGGCTGAGGGGAAAAAAAAAAAATCTCTTGACATTGAAGAGACAATGACAAATGGCTATCAGAGCCAATCAAATCTAACTGCTCAGGTATTCTCTCCCTTGCCCATCAGGTCACTGTTTTGGCGGGCAAAATGTTTGGGAGTCAGAGTGCCTGTGTTCAAATCCCAGCTCTTCAACTAGTAGGCTGAATAACCCTGGGTAAATCTATCTACCTCTTCTGTGTGTCAGTTTCCTCATCTTTATAATGGGGCTAAGCATTCCATTATCTCACAGGAAGACCTATCATGAGGGCTAAATGTGTATGTCTCAATTTAGGTTTTCCCAAAAGTGGAGCCTGAGATAGGACTCAGGTTCAGAGAGCTTGTTTAGGGGGTGCTCCCCGGGAGCCGGGAGGGTAGGGCAAGAAAAGGAGGAATGCCAAGCCAACTAAGAATACATTGTTGGACTGGTTACCATTCTGGGCAACTGGTGTTCAATCCTGCAAGGGGCCTTTGGAGGAACCTTATAAGAATGGCCCTCAAAAGTGTGCTTCTGCAGGATAGGAAGCTGCGACATTTATCCACTAATCCCACTCCTCATTTGCTAAGGAGCTTTAATCTTCCCCTCACCTCCCAGCTGGCTTGTTCACTGGCTAAGCAGCCCTCCCCAGCTTCAGAGGAAGCCCTGAAGCATGTCCTTGGGATGGGGTGACGGCAACCAGCACAGAACTTTTCACCATAGCTGCACTAAAATCAAGCTGATATAGGCCATACGTCATGGGTTCAGAATCTATCTGGTACATGTATGAAACACTAAGTACAGGATACGGAAAATCCTAACTACTTAATGAATTATAGTTCTTATTATTAATATGAAGACACCACCATTAATCTTCTGGGTCCTGAATACTGAACAACAATGTCACATACCCAGATAGAAAATGTAGGCAAGGGTGCAAGTAGCAGAAGGCCACAAAATGATGAGCTTAGTTGGGATTTTCCAGGGTTCTAGGTGGCTGTAAGATGTTGTGGTGGAAAGATCTAACAGACAGACTAGAACTTCAGTCTGGAGCTCAGGAGAAAATGGGTGGAGCTGAAGCTGGAGACTGGAAACCATCAGCGTCGACATCACAGTTCGAATAGTGATGTGTGACCACGGAGGAAGACAAGCGGGATGGAGAAAAGAGAGCTAAGAATAGAACCTCAGCCACAAGCGCATTTAAGAGACCACGAAAGGAGGTTGACGCTGGATAACAGACAAAAAAATAATCCTGCTAGGGAAGTAGGAGGCAAGCAGGAGAGGAAGGTGTCATGGAAACCAGCAGAGAGGAAGACAAATGCTTCCAGGAGGAGGGAGTACTCAACAGTGTCGAATCCTGCCGAGACCAACATGAAAACAGCTGAAAATGCTCAAAACATGTATTTGTTTTTAACGGAATAGGATTTTAGGTGGGAGAAGTAGAAACAAGAACAATTTAAGAACTGAGGCACAGAGGGATCTATAAAATTCAATTAAGTGCAGAAGGCTTTTATTGAGTACCTATAGTATGCCCAGAGCGTAACTGAGACAGATTATCCAAAAATCATCCAAAAGCAATAATTAGGGATTCTTTAAATCTCTTCTTCTCATCTTTTTCTGTCCTTGGAAACACTTCATATTATAAAATTGGCCTCAAGCTTTAAGTCTACTTGTGTGCATTATTTGATCAGCAAGCATTCCCAACTGCGCTTTCTCCACTAGAATGCAAAGCATGTCATCTGAACAATGGAAGCTTTGCAAGCCAACCTAATTATTAATACGCCCACTGGCTTTTCCAAACACATGCTTAAATATCTTCTTCACTCTAGGATTCGACAGCCTGGTATTGCAAAACCTCGCTTGTTTCGCTGCCGTAATAACCAATTGTCTTTTAGTTTTGTGGTTGGGAGGCACTGGCCACTAGGTGGAGAAAGACACCCAGTGACCCCCGGAAGGCAAAGGCATGAACTGAATTTTTAGTTTCTAAGATTCCTTTAGTGACTTCTCTGAACAGTAGGTTGGGTTCGGTTGCGAACAAAAGAAATCTCTACGAATGGCGATGCCAAGTATTTCATGCACGTAGAGGTTATTACTCTCTCCCCTGGAATCTCTGCATTCACTTTCCAAGAATGATTTCCCTGCCCTTCTGATCAAGATAATCCTCAGAATTTGAATTAATGAGTCATTGTTCTGATTCTCAGCCTTTAGCCAGCCTTCCACATAGCTCTGGGTAACACAGCTCTTGCTACATCTGTGAAATAGACGGGATTATGCCCCTTTGTCTCTTCCTCCAGTCCCTGGGCCACACTCAGATACCACCCTTGCCTTCAGAAAAACAAAGGACAACAATCATACCCTCCAGAAATATTTCCCCTTTTCCTGGGGGCCTTGAAGGGACAGAAGATCTTCAGAATCCAAAGGAATAAAACTCGTAAGGGTGAAATTTGAGAACAACTGTCACACCCATAGCCCACCCTAAGATCTGTCTTGATCTGGAATTATAGTAAATTTCCCATTATCCTTGAATAACCTATGTGAATGGTATTTCATAAAGAAATCTGTTTCTCTAGTCAAAAGATATTTTTATTCAAATACATAAATTAACTCCATTAAATGCCTTTTCCTATATCCTTTATCTCTCAAACTGTTTAAATCACGGCATAATTTTTGTTCTTTTTCTTTATAATGTTTTCTTCTGAATACACATCTCTCCTATTTTTAATGCCTTAATCACTTTCACAAAAGACCTCAAATACAGACTTTTAACTATCTCTTCAAATAAAGTTATACATTTATTTTCTCATCCCTCATCTAAACAGTTAGGCATGTCCAAATATGTGAGTTATTTACTGGAAAATGTTTCCTTACTTTCCAACTGATCGTCGTTGGCAGAGAAAATGAGAAGTCAGAGTTGTTTCACAGATATGCTTTTCCTTTTGCTCAAGGATATTCCAGAATCTGCCATTTTAAACCTTATAAATTTTTTAAATGTAAAAGAGTAGATCCTATGATTCTTACCACAAGTATAAAAATTTTTTTTGTATCTGAATGAGGCGATGGATGTTAACTAAACTTAATGTGGTAATCATTTCACGATACATGTAAGTCGAGTCATTATGCCATATACCTAAACTTATTTAAAAAATGAAAAGATAAAAGTGGAATCGTGTAGACAAAGATACTTAGAGAGGGAGATCATAAAGCCAAAAAGAAACTCAGTGAGAAAATGAAAGAAGTGAGGACTGAATCCGAGAAAGACCATTATCCTATGGTTTCACTCATACATGGAATATAAGAAACAGTGCAGAGGATCACAGGGGAAGGGAGGGAAAACCGAATGGGAAGTCATCAGAGAGAGAAAAACCATGAGAGACTCTTAACTACAGGAAACAAACTGAGGGCTGCTGGAGGGGAGATGGGGGGTGGGGCAACTGGGGGATGGGCATTAAGGAGGGCCCGTGATGGGATGAGCACTGGGCGTTATACGCAACTGATGAATTATTAAACACTACGTCGGAAACTAAGTATGTACCATATGTTAGCTAACTGAATTTAAATTTAAAAAAAGAAGAAGAAGAAGTAAGGACTGAATGGGAAAATACCTGTTGGGATCCTGGGGTTGTATCTGTAGAACTTGGTGGTGTTTTTACTCTAGGATGGTCCCTTTCATATTTGATGCCTTACTCCTTTCACCTTCAGATTCACTGTTTTCCCTGATGTTTAAATCTTGCAAAGATACCCAAAATCTAAAGATACCATTAACTTTGATTATTCCAAGAAGAAATCACTTTAATTAACTTAGCGATTAATTACTAACGTTATCTTTTATAATTAACTTGGTCTGAAAAGTATGAGGTCAAATCTTTGACTCTGCTTGATTCTTTCAGCCTTTAAGAAAGTGTGCCCCATGCACATGTACACTCTACATGCACACACAGGATCACAGAAACCGAAAGCCTAGACCTTTGGAAAATGGAATCCTAGCCCCGTCATTTGAATGATAGGGCACCGGAGCCTGGAGGAGAGAAGCACCTTCATCCACACCTCCTGGTCTGGTAGATGGAGTCAAACCTTAACACAGTGCTCCTCATACCTAGTACAGTCCCTGTCCCACATAAAGATGTTCCTGAAATAAAGACAAGTTTAACCTAAACTGCGTGTATCTGTTACACTGATAGGAGAAGAGCAGCCACTTTCTGATTTCTACCCGCAGAAACAGAATAGTGATCTGTACAGCTCAGGTTTCTCTTTCATTGAGGCTTATCACATAAGGGGCTAGGAGGGCCATTAGCCTGAGCTTCAAATTTAGACATTTCACCTTAACCCCCAATAATGTTAAACACTCAGTTATAGAAACACCCAAACAGACCTGAAGGACATTCCCCATACAACTTTACCTGGGGCTCTTTCAGGCTCACCAGGATCATATGAACAACACAACCATGTTGCACAATGCTGTGTGTGTGTGTTTGTGTGTTAACAGCATTGATTTGTTAAATGCAGTTATGCAAACTATAAATCTACTTTTATATTTCGTTTCTTCATACACCAGATGATTCAAAAATGAAAGTGCTCTGACCTCTTTAGACATCTGAGAACTCTGCTGACAGGAATACCAGGGTGTTTTGTGGGAAAATAGGGCATTCCTCCAAAACAAAGGCACCATTCCTAAACACTCACCACTTGCCAGACATTCTATTTGGAGCTTCGTAATATCATGTTGTATAAGAACATATGATCCCATGCAATCCTCACAATACCCTCTGACATAGGTACTATTATTGTACCCAGTTCATAGATGAGGAAAGTGAGGCCTAGGTTAAGTGCTCAAGCACAGACAATTAGCAAGTGGTTGAGCTAGGACTAGAGAGCGCCCCATCCTGGCTGAGACGAAAGCCATGTCCCAGCCACTCTGGATCACCACCTCCCGTGGGTGGGTGAATTTCCATGCAGCGACCCTAATGCTTCAAGAAAATCACAAGAATTCCCACTTAGTGACCTATCACTCACATATTAAGCTCTTCCCATCAGCCTGTACTGCCCTTATTAACCTGGAGGAAGTAAGGTGCTCCAGCCTGTCCCAGAGAGGTGAGTGTTTACGTGAGCATCTGAGTGTGTACATTACATTCAAAGTTAAATGTTAGTGACAGGAGGTCTAACTGCTAGTCGTCTTGCCTGTGATCCCGCATCCTTTCCCTGGCCTTTAACCCTAACTCATTTCTGACACTAATCATTTTTAGGTCCTTATTTTACATTATAATCTATTGCATGGTGCACTTACGGCTCATTCCTCAGCTTTTCTGCCCACTTCCAAATAATAGCCAAATCCTGTTTCTGTTTCTTTCTCCATTGGCCCTAAAGGACAATATTTTTGCCCAATAATCTCTCAGTGTCCAAACTATATCAAAGTCTAAAGCGACGTAAGCTGCTATCCCAGGACTGGGACCAGATAAAGGGCAGAAAAATGGGAAGAGTTGTCCTCGATCCTCCCTAACTTGTTCTCTGCATAAGTCTCTCTTCTGCTCTCCCTGGACTGCCTGCTACCCTGGATTCCTGCTATGCCTGCCTGCTACCCTGGATTCCTATAGTTAAGAAAGATAATGGTATTACTAACAATGGCCATATGTATTTGTAACTCACTGGTCACTGTCCCTCTCCCTGTCCCTCCTGGAGAGAAAAGTACCTTTGACAGAATTTCAGACACTGCACACCTGGCAGGAAGGAGTATTCATTATAACATTTAAGTGATTATTTGCTCATATAAAGTTGGGTCCTTCCCAGATCTAAGCACCACATCTCAGAGGATGGATAAGTATGCACCCTCTTCCCTGAAGCAGGATCAGGAGGCTTAGGAAAGAACAGACATTGAACCAGACCCACCCAACAGAGACAGCCAGGCCTCAAGGACAAGTTCAGAATACCATGTCCAGAGGATTCAAGGCAAAAGAGAAAGGAAGTGGTCCAGGGGAGCTGTCAACTTCAGGAACATAATACAAATTGCCAGGAGCATCTATATAGGCAAGTGGAACAATAAAGAGATCCACTCTGAAGCAGGTCACATTCCAAGATCTAATTAGAAAGGACCACTGGGGAAACTAGGAGCAGTAAGTAAGCTGGGGAGCAGAGCTCTGTTCAGATCCCTGGCCTGTGAATGGCCAGACCAAGAACAGGTCTTTAGCTCTCAGATAGCAACTTGGCTCAGAAAATAAGACAAGAATCTCTCTCTTAGGTATAAGTGGAGAGCCTTGATCTCAGGATAAAACCTCCCTGATCAGAATGGAGACCCAGATTCAGGGCCAGATATTCTGGCCCCTGGACAGAGTCCTACAAGCTCTCTGGTTTGCAGTCAGGATGGAGACGTGGCGGCTGCTGGCTCAGCAACTGAAAGGGCAGTGGTCTCGGTTTGAAGGTCTGAAATGGGGTCAGGTTGGGCTATACGCCCACATAACACTTTATGCTAACTAGGAAACCGGATCCTGTCCACGTGGAGGCAAAGGTGTGGGCACAGCCCTCAGCAAGTGGACAGCATCTTTGTGTTATCTACAGAAATACACACCTCCCAGCTGGACACAGACCTCTGCAGGCACAGCCTAGTGTGTGGAGCACAGGCTACATTCTAGCCCCCTTCTGGTTCCTCAGTCAGGCACCCTTGGGCAGTGAACAACCCATCCAACCATACCTGGCAGTCCTGGAAAGTACAGTGGCTTAACATAGGAGAAGGTTTGTTCCAGATAGGTCTAGAATCAAGGACAAGCCAAGGGTTTTCCTTCTCTCCTCTAAGGTGTAATCAAGTGTCCTCCTCATACCCCATGGGACATAAAAAGTAGAATCAGGCAGAATGTATATCAGCAGTTGATTAACAGACCTTTTTTCCTACCAGAAAGGACATTTCCATATGAATTCAAGCTAAGAAATATGAGAAACTCCAAAATGAATGCTTTGGCAAAAACATCTATTTCATGACTTTCTTTTCAAAGTCAAGTTATGCTTCTTCCTTGTTTTTTTCCAGGCTTCCTAGCAGAGTTTTCATCATCTATGACCAAGTAGAGATAAGTTGGACAGATGCACCATTCAGAGGCCAAGTTCCACAGCAATTTTTTTTCTAGAAACAACATCTGGCTTGATGGCGCTTTTTCCCTTGGAGGCTCCACGGCTGTGGACGTGGCTGGCTGCTTGGCTTGCTTCACAGCTGTGGGGCTGCCTCCCAAGTCGCTGCCAGCATCAGCTGCAGCTGGGCAGCAGGTGGTTCCGTCCTTCCGCATCCCCTCCCTGTCCTTTGACATGGAGCAGACCCCAGAGGGGTCAGGGCAAGATTCTGGATGGTGTCAGCACTCTGGCCCTGGGCCCCTGGCAGCCACTGGAAGTGAGACCTGGTTGTCTGGGGACCCGCGTTCTGTACCATGCTACAGGAAAGAGGCTAGTCTCCTCCGTCAGGCAGAACCTGGGGGGTGGAGGGGATGAGTTTCCACTCACAAGGGAGATGAAATGAAAAATCTTTTTGGAGAGTGGGGCCTTTTCCGTCAGTGAAGCCTGAAGATAAAGAATGAGGAGAAAGAAAAGCCTATAAAGATACTTAGAGAGAAAGGAGTGCAGCAGTCCCTAAAGGTTCCAGAAATACCTTTGCATTGGAAGGACTCTGGTCCGGCAATTCTTTGAAAACAATGTTTTCACTTTCCAAATACTACATACTCATTAAAGGAGCTATAGGAAAAGAAAAAAAATAATACACACCTGGAGAGAACCATGTTTCTACCATCCAAAGTCAGCCCATTTGGCTATTTCCTTCCTATCCTTTTTCCTCTGTATATAGAATGCGGGGGTTTGGGAGTGTCCTAGAGTTAATCGTACACGATGCATGTTTTCATAATTGGAATATCGAATTATACAAATTTTGCCACGTTCATAGTCTTCACCGTTTTAGTGGCTACATAGCAGTTATATCAATTTTCTAAATCATTCTCTCATAATGTAGGCTCCGTGGACACCAAAGAGACATTTTTAAAAGATGAACAGACTCAGCAAAGAAAAGATTGGAACAGGCAATGAGAGGGAAGAAAAAGTGGAAGGAAAGTGCAAGGTTTCCCCTGCCTGCGAAACTAGAAGGCTGGTGACACAAACAGCAGAAGTATTATAACTAGCAGGAGTCCGCTCAGAGTGTGGTCTACGGCCCGGCCGCGTCACATTTCCTGAGAGCCTGTTAGAATGCAGAACTCTGGCCGCCACCCAGACCCGCTGAACCCGAGTTTGCATTTTCCAAGCATCTATAAGCAGTTCATACGCATGTTAGAGACTGGCAATCACCAGTTGAGGACAATTCCTCTCCCTAACCAGAAATACAGAATCTGTCCACACTCCCACAGCTGTATAGTGGCAGACTTGGTCTTGGCTCCTATTTAACCAAAATTTATCTTCTTCAACTAATAATAATAATAATAATAATAATTAATAATAGATAATAGTTATCAATGCCCAGGTGCCAGCAATTACTCTATTGGCTTTACATCTAGTTCTCACAACAGCCCTATTAGTGCCTCGATTTTACAGATCAAACGACTGAGTAACTTGCCCAGTGTCCTATAGTAACTGGCAGAGCTAAAACTGAACCCTGGCTCCACAGCTTGTGTTCCTTTTTTTTTTTTTAAGATTTAAAATTTATTTATTTGAGACAAAAAGAGAGCAAGCACAAGCAGGGAGGAGGGGCAGAGGGAGAGGGAGAAGCAGACTTCCCGCTGAGCGGGGAGCCTGATGCAGGGCTCCATCCCAGGCCCCCAGGATCCTGACCTGAGCCAAAGGCAGACGCTTAACCGACTGAGCCACCCAGGCGCCCCCACCACTTGTGTTCCTAACCACCGGCCTGGACTGGACAGATGGATGCAAGGATGCATGGATGCATGGAACCTTTTGCTCTATTTAGCCCAGCTTATCTGACAAGTATCACACTTAAGTAGGGACATACTTAAATATGACAATATGCATAGCTACATGGAGTTGAACCAAAGAAATCTAGTTTCCCACCTGCACTTCATCAATCACTCTGCCTATAGAACTGCATCAATCAGTAAACCCTACTGACCGAAAAATCACAATAGGCCGGCCGTGTAAGGAGGTTTACCTCTATAAGAAACTGGCTGTGTGTCGGGCTTCCCTCCTTGTCGGATTTCCTATTATTTTCTATTTACCCACTGGCTTTTTCTCCCAATTCACTCACTGACTTATTCTTTATGCTGTTCATGTGTTCCTTATTAGTTATTACAGCCCTGCTCAGAAGATTATGATGATCAAAACAGGCAGTCTCTGCCCTCATAGAGTCTGCATTCTAGAGGGAAAGACAGAGACCAAACAAACCATTACAGGTATATAGGAAGCAGTGCTAGGAAGGACAAGTATGTAGTGCTGAGAAAACCCAGCAGGGGGTCGAGACCTCATGTTGGCGTCCCCCTTCTTCTGCTCAGCCCCTCCCTGTAGTTCCCACATACCTTACCTTTCTCCATCACCGTCTCTGCCCCCCGAACATCAAACTCCTTTTCCTAACTCCCCCATTACCTTCAGCACCTGTCTTACCGTCCCACTGCTGCTGTAACTAATTGCTGCAACCTTAGTGACTTAAAGCAATTTATTATCTTAAAGTTCTGGAGGTAGGAAGGTCAAAATGGGTTTTCCTGGCTAAAACCAACGTGTTGGCAGGGCTGCATTCCTTTTGGCGGCTCCTAAGGGAGGCTGGGTTTCCTCGCCTCTCCCAGTTGCCGGAGGCTGCCTCCTTCTCGAGAGCAACTGCACCACCCTGACCTCTAATTCTGTTGCCACATCTTCTCTGACTCTAATTCTCCTGCCTTCTTCTTTCACTTATAAAGATGATTACGTTAAACCCACTAGATAAGTCTCTACCTCAAGATCCGTAACTTAATCACATCTGCAAAGTCCCCTTTGCCATATGTAGCCACATATTTACAGGGTCAGGGCATTAGGACGTGGACATCTTGTGGGGGCCGTTATTCTGCCTCCCATACCAGGCTCATTCTGTCTCCCTTGCCCTGTTCCTTGGTTCCGTCTGCGTCTATTCCCTTCATCCTATTACCCGTCGTCTCCCTCTCATCCTTTCCTCTCATAACACAGCCACGTAATGATTCCAGTAACACATCAGCCAAACAGGAAGAAGGAAGCGTAATGGGTCAACCTGTGAGCCATGACTTTTCCACTGGACCATAACCTTTCTTCTTTTTTTTCAAAAAAAGCTTTTGTCTTGGATTAGATTTTCTGAAAACCAAAACAGCACATTTCCTGGTTCAGAATGTGCCTACAAAACAATAGAAAGACGGATCATTTTTTCCAGGTAATTTTTGTAAAGGAAAGTTACATTGAAACAGTTCATTATATTGGTACAGACACCGGGAATGTCAGTTAGTATATATCAAAAAGAACAAGTCCAAAAATCTATCCCCAAAATAATTAGGGATAAGTACAAAGATACACAATTATTTATCATGATGAATAGAAAACCTAAATATTCAAGATCACAGGATTACAGGATCGCAAGAGTTCACTATGTAGCCTTTAAGATAATATTGTAACACATATTAAGTGACATGGAAATAGTGATATCAATTTTCAGAACAATACAACATGGCTGGTTAATGTACATGATTATGTCCAGAATTATATATCTAACATGACCACAGAATTGGGTTTTTTTAATTCTTTTGGCTTTAAATATGGTTTTCTAATTGTTCCACTCTAACTTAGACTACTAAGCAATAAAAAAGCAGAGTTTTAGTAACTCTGCTTAAAGTAGGGTTTACTGATGAAAACATACAAACAAAAATTTAAAATAACAGCAATAATAACCAGAATGCATTTAGTTATTTTCAGTTCACAAAGCATATTCTCATGCAAACTCACCATCCATAAGATGATCTGGACACTAACCAGGAATATTTACATTCAAAACAACCCACGAGAATCCACATGGCAGAAGTAACAGACACAAGATGACCCTTCTTATCACTCTTTTCCCCCTCGCCCTCTGTGCTCTGGACACCCAAGCTTACTTTGGTCCTTTCAACACACCACACTTACTATCACGGTGGAGCCTGTATATTGGCTGTTCCCTCTGCCCGGAACGCTTTTCCACAGATCTTCATATGACTGGCTCCTTCTTATCATTCAAGATTCAGCTCAAATATCACCCACTCCAAAGCCTTCCTTCATCACCTGATCTAATATATTTCCCCTCTTACCCCTTCTCTAACCAATTTTCCTCATGGCCCACATCTCAAATAATTTTATCAATTAAGTCATTTGTTTACAGTTTGCTTCTCCCCACTACACATGAACACATCCCGTCCTTTTACCTTGCCTAAAATGTAAAGCATATGCAAGCCAAGCTTGTTTTTGCTCTGTTCACCAGTTCCTAGAACGTGCCTTATACACAGAAGGTACTCAATACAGTTTTGTTAAATGAAATAATTGCCAGTCCATGTTAACTTCGATGAAATTTTATCCATTGCGTTATAGAACATGGACTAGAAGGCAAGTTTTATTTTTCTCTGTAATATTCAACTCCTTGTCATGATTCTGTTTTTCTTCATTGAATTATCATTTATATACAGTGAAATGCACAGATATTAAGCATAGAGTTTGATGAATACTGACAACTATATAAGCCCATTTAACCCCAATCAAGAGATGAAGCATTTCAATCCCCTAGAAAGTTTACTTTTAAGCTTTCTACTTCATTTAGGTAATGTTTATTGATACGGTTTTAAGAGCACTGATCTTTTATTCTGTGGTGCCCAATCTAGTTGATGTCCATACATTGTTCTGATTTTATTTCAGAAATTATATTTTTTCAATTTGATACTTTTCATTTAGTTCTTATCTAGAATTTCTATTTTTCTCCTCAAATATCCTATTTCTTCCCAAGTTATAAACATCCTTCCTGTAAATTATTTTAACATATTTTAATGATGTTTTAATGTCTTTGCCTGCTAATTTCAATAACTGGGTCATCTACAAGTCTGCATCTAGTGGTTCTATTTTCTTCTAATTATTGGTCAAATATTCCTGCTTTTTTTCACATCTCAATTTTTATTGTATTATAGACATTATGTATAAAAAATAGTGACGACCGGGGTGCTTGGGTGGCTCAGTCGGTGAAGTGTCCAACTCTGATTTCAGCTCAGGTCACGATCTCAGGGTTGTGAGATGGAGCCCCGCAACAAGCTCGCACTGGGCATGAAGCCTGCTTAGGATTCTTTCCCCCTCTACACCGGCCCCTCTCCCTCCCTCTCTTAAAAAAAAAAAACAGTGATGACAGAATATAATATTTTTTTGTTTTGATTTAATGTTTTTTCAGAAAGTAACACTCCTTCATCAGACAGTTGAATTGAGGAGTTCATATTCAATCAAGCTGAAGGTAGGCTACAGCTTTATTTTGTTTATGTTCACCTGTGATTAGCCCCAATCCCTATGGCCCTGTGAGCCTCTACCTTTTGGTCAGTATGGGGAAACAATTTTTCACTTTTCACACATCTCTAATACTTCTTCACATCGTTCAAACAAAGGCACTGACTGTCATCCAGACTGATAGTCTTCCAGACTGTCTTTTCAAGGATGTTTGTATAGCACACAGTCTTGGAAGACAGGGATAGCAACAGAGAGCAGCCATGCCTACAACCCATTATAAAATATTTGGGTTCCCTGAGCTCAGGTGTACTTTTTTGTAACAGAACTCACTGCATGTTCAGGAATCATCTGACCCACTCTGCATCACCCTATATGAATTGGAGCTTGAGGAACCAATGCAAATGTTTTTAGTATCTGGCTACTGCTATTTTTGTAATTAACAGACTACACTTCATCTATGACCTGGGAGTTCTGTGTCTTCTGCCAGCATCCATGAACCTGTGGCAGTCTAACCTATTAGCTTGCGACTACGGTAAAATCTCAGACCCTTAGAGTCTTTGACAACCAGCATTTAAGCTAGGAAGGGTTTGGAGACAGATTTTTTTTTTTTAATTCATCTTTGTATTTAACTCTGCTAGAGCCATGGAATCCACTCCTATAAGAATATGTGAAACAAAATGATTGCTCTCTGCTTTCCAGTGCCTCATCCACTGTAGCTTTCTCAACAATCTTCGAGGATAGTGGGAAAGGGAGGATTTTTAGATCACTTTGCTTTGGTCTCTAGTGCTCTCCCAGATTTTGGTCCATCCCAGCAGCCCACACAGTCATCTAAGATTTGGCTGATTACTCCTCATCCTACAGGAGTTCTACATCTATGGCAGGTCCGTGACTCCATCTGCCCAAACCTGGAATGGTGACCTGCCCCCATGTATGGAAGCTGCCACACTTCTTTGTGTTTGACGCACTTACTACCCTTGAAGATTTCAGGACGAATAAAAGGCTGCTTGCTGGCTTGCTTTTGTTCTTTCTTTCTCTCTCTCTCTCTCTCTCTTTTTCTTTTTACCTAGAATTTGGTTCTTCAAGGCTTCCTGTGTTCACTTTTCTTCCTAAGCCCCATATAAAAGAATAAATTTATCTGAGTTTTTAGTTCTTGGTACCAGGAGAGTAAATATTTTTTCCTATTCTTCTGTATCATAACCACAAGTAGAAAGTTTTTTACTCTTAACCTGGGTATATACCCTTGCAAGCTAGCATACGGGAACTCCATAAATATTTTATACAAAAACTCAGGAGCTACATCAATTGTTCTTTGGGTATGTGTCCAAATTCAGCTTAAACTTACAGAAACTTTGGATATAATCAACCAACCTTGAACACTAGACGGTATAGTTAAGGGACAACTAACACCTGCTGGCAGTGCTGCTCACTAAAACCCATGGAAATTTTTACTTTGCCTAGAACAATAAACCTCAGTGACCAAAAAAAGAGAGTTATTTAAAAGTTAGATTTGATTGCATGCTTGAAACTAAGGACAGAAAAAACTACAGAATTAATGTTAAGAAAAGGCCTTTTTAATATTGCCATATTGAAAGAGACTTAAAAATGTTGAACTAGTTGAAAATCAATAATTCAGCACAAACGGGATCATCCATCTTCAAGATCTGGGAATTTAGCTGTACAATTTAGGAAAATCTTTTTAAAATGCTCCACTATTTCATGAATTTGGGTTTTATTGGAAGCCAAATTATGTCCTACAACTATAGGTATATAGAGATTGTATTTCCCATCAAATCATAGCAGAAAAGGACCATGGCTCTTTTAAGCACCTCTTCTCACAAAATGGGCAGAAACAAATCCCATTTTGATTTTCAAAATCACAAATTCTGACCATCTGCTACCAACTAGCCTCCTGGTCTTTTTGTTAGCACCCACTAATACTTGCCTTTATTAGTTAGGAATTTTCTCACTTCTGCTTCAGTACAAAATTATTTAAATATGCATTTATGAGTATCCAGCACATGTTTAACACCAACTCTCGTGAGGAATGTGAGAGTAAATGGGACGCACTTACTACCCTTGAAGATTTCAGGACGAATTATCTCAGGTTTCCATCTGAAGTTTTAGTTCTGCTCAATATCCTCCTCTTCCGTGCTCCCAATCCCATTTGATCCCCTCACCCATCATCCTAGTGAACTTTATTTCCCACTGTCAACTGCCTTATAGATTCCTGACTCCTACTTGAAGCAGCACTGGCCCCTCTACCTTGCCCTACAGAGCTTAGATTCCCTGCTTCTCAGACTGTCTCTCTCAATTCAGAGGCAATCTGGCCCCAAGATCCTTGTCTTTTTATTCAGAGAACATCTCCTCCTGATTACACCCCAGATGAAGTCATTCCCAACCTCAGGTGCCCTCTAGTGAACACACCTAACATGTATCCACACACCAAGCCTCCTAGTTCCTTGAACACACCCCAAAATGTAAATACATGATGCCATAGGAAATCCAATAGTGTATATCACGCATTCAGAACCAGACATTCTTTCATAGTCTCTTAGCTCCATCCTGGTATGCTTCTTGCCCTGATCGTTCCTTAGGGCAGAATGAAAATGGGAAGACCACAGATCCCATACATCTCTTATGTGAATTTCAGACCTGAAATCAGAGCACCTCTCAGATTTCCCTAGGTGTTCTCCAATCCTAGATTTTTAGAAGTAGCATTGCCTAGTATTTGTTTAGAAAGTAAATTGTTTAGAAAGAAGGACACAACAGTTCCCATCCCATAAACCCTTTGCAATTAGGGTTTTCCACTATTTTCATAATGCTATGGAAGCCCCAAGAAGAATCAAGGTGCCCCACCTGCAGCTCCAGTTGAACCCAGTCTTAAACCAATCTGCCAGCTGAGTGTATCCACCTGAGTGATTCCAGGCAACAGAAGAACCACCCAGCCAACCCACAGAAGCACAAAAAATAGCTACGTTTGGGGATGGCTGTTACACAGCAACAAAAACTGAAGCAATATTTAAGGCCAATATTTCTAGAACAAGATTGCCTGGGCATGAATCTTACTTATTTTTCCACTCAATAGCTATGTGGTCTTAAGGCTAATTATCCAACCTCTCCGGAGCTAAATATTTACCCCTTCTTCCATAGTCACACAATATTCATTGGGTACAGGACTGCTCAGCTACACTACATTTCCCAGCCTCCCTTACATTTAGTAACCACACGACTGAGGAAGATGAACTGAATAAATATGTACCATTTCTTGATCTGGACCTTAAGACATTGAACTTGTGCTTCTTCATGCTCCCTTCCCTTTCTGAAGAATCAAAACATGCCTGTGCCCACAACCTAGCTTCAACCAAAGACAACCTAGCTTTTTTTTTTTTTTTTTTTTAATGCAACTTAGCTGGCACCTGGGTGGCTCAGTTGTTAAGCATCTACCTTCGGCTCAGGTCATGATCCCAGGGTCCTGGGATCGAGCCCCACACCAGGCTCTCTGCTCAGCAGGAAGCCTGCTTCTTCCTTCCCACTCCCCCTGCTTGTGTTCCCTCTCTCACTGTGTCTCTCTCTGTCAAATAAATGAATAAAATGTTTAAAAAAAAAAATTCCACCTAGCTTCATAACCTAGCCCACAACCTAGTTTCAACTTCTAGACAATGACAACATCTGAGAAAATAGTGGGGGGGGAAGATGAAAGGAATGTGGTCCCCTGAGTGACTCCATGGATCCCACTGCACCCCCAGCCTAGACTCATTAGACTACAGCACAAGAGAAATAAGCTTCTGTGCTCTTTAAGCTACAGTATTGTTCACTTTCTTTGGTGTAGCATCTTAGCTTTTATCCTAACTAATATACCTCCTGTGCCTTAGCTTTAAATGATGTTTAAGGTCAATTTGAAATTGTCTGGTATTCTTTTCATGAAGAAAAGATGATAGGGACATCATAATAAAATTATCAGTGTCTTTCAATATTCCTTTACAGGAAAAGTTTCTTGCTGCAATTGAACACTGTAAGACAGTCTGAAAAATTCTGTTCGAGAAAGTGTCTTATAACTTATTATAAAGCACAATGTACTAAGACTACAAAAAAATGTTCTAGCAATTTTGACATTAGTTGAAAAGTATCCTAAGGGCATTCAATGTATTCAGGCTATTATTGGGATAAGATTAGTTGCTCATCTTAGCAGTGTATATTTGGAAGTATCCAATCTCAATACTTGACCAAATGAGGTGAGATTCCTGTTTCAACTTGGATATTCAATAGTTTTAAATTTATTAATAGTAAATGAGGCAATTGATTTTTATCAGATTTGACACACTACTTAACAACATAAGATGTGCTTTCCTTTATATTTTGTGGTCCATTCCATTACCTTGGGGGTCAATCATGGAGACAACATAATTGAATGGAATAAATTTTTCTTATTGTTTTTAACCCAGTGGAATTCACTTGAGGGTTAAATAACAGGAAACCAGGCTAAGAAGCCAATTTTCATGGGAAGATATTAAGGACAAATGTTTTATTTAAATATTCATGCTTGAAAGGAATTATTCTCTGAAATCACTTTCATTTCATATACATTTCATACAGCAGGAATTTTGATAAATTTGTTACAAGCTTTGAGCAGATGTGGAACAAAGGCAAAATGTGACCCAATGTTACCAGGGTCAGAAAAATCATAGAACTGCACTATTTTACACTAGTCTGCCAAAATTCATACTGGATGACTCATTAGAAGTTTATAAAATAAAAATGGATAAAATATGCATAAAGCCTTACACAAGTATGTTGTTTTTCATGTTTTTATGGTTGTTAGAGAATTTGTGTTAAAACTAATGATTACAGGGGCGCCTGGGTAGCTCAGTCATTAAGTGTCTGCCTTCGGCTCAGGTCATGATCCCAGGGTCCTGGAATCGAGCCCTGCATTGGGCTCGCTGCTCAGTGGGAGGCCTGCTTCTCCCTCTCCAACTCCCCCGGCTTGTGTTCCCCCTCTTGCTATCTTTCTGTCAAATAAATAAATAAAATCTTAAAAAAAATAAAATTTAAAAAAAAAACGTCATGATTACAGGGCTGAGAGAATAACCATTTAATTTAAGAATAAAATGAAAATAATCTCATTTATACATTGCTTCTTATTTATATGAGTAGATTCTTGGTGTTTTAAGGTTCATTTTGGCATCCCAATATTGGTAATTATAGGGAATGAGACAAGGTAAGAAGCCAATACCCAATTCCAGGATATTATGAATATTAGAATCCTTGTGTATGTGGGGAGTGGGGGGGGGAGAGATAAGCCACCTCTAATTTATGTAAAATAGTTTGGATGTATATTGAATAATCATCAGGCAACCTTTCTTAAGTACTGGGTTGTGAGGGAAAGTAGGGATGGTACAAAGACCAGAAGTTTTCTTCTATCTACCAGAATGGGCTGGAACCACATCATGAATATAATCACATACCACCCCTCTCCATCTTAGCCCTATGGTGTGATTAAGAGATTTAAACAAAATTAGAAGGTGAATATTAGAAACTGAGGAAATTAACTTGAGGCTCCATGACAGATTCTGTTAGTTGACCTCTAGATTCCTAATGTATCTTCCTCCTAGGGATCTGGCAATGAAAAAATCAGGTTCTGAGTTATAGATGTAGTAGCTATTACCTTAAAATGTAATTCTTTCACATTACTTAATATTATAAAGGGACAAATTATAATTTTATTATGAGGAAACCTGACAAATACCACTGTAACCAAGAGACCAAAGTTACCACCACCAATAATCAGGCAAACCAGCATCCCTCGCCTCCTAACATGGTACACTGAGAAGAACACAACCTTAACTTTTGTTGTATTCCTACCAAAAACTCATAACCTGAATCTGATCCTGAAGAAACATCAGACTAACTCAAAGTGAGGAGCATTTTACAAAACATCAGTTTATATATTCTTCAAAAATTACATCTTAAAAGACAAAGGCTGAGTAACTGTCCAAACTAAAGGAGACTTAAAGAGACATGATGACTAAATGAAACGCATGACCTTCGGTTGGATCCTCTACTGGAGGGAAAATTGCCATGAAGAAATTTGAATATGGACAGCAAATTATAAAGCGGTATACAAAGATGTTATATTTCCTGAATTTGAAAATTATACTGTGGCTATAGATGAGAATGAGCTCATTCTTAGGAAATACATGTTTAAATATTTAGAAGTAAAGGAATATGATACCTGCAACATATTCTCAAAGGTCCAGGCAAGACTACATATAAAGGGAAAAGGCATGATAAAGCAAATATGTCAAAATGTTAATAATTGGTGATTCTGGATTAAGAATTTATGGGAGAATAGAGATAATCCAAGATGGTGGAGAAGTAGGAGACCTTAGCTTCATCTGGTCCCAGGAATTCAGCTAGACAGTTATCAGATCATTCTGAACACCTGCAAACTCATCCAGAGATCTAAGAAAAGAATAGCTGCAACTCCACAAATAGAAAAGCAACCACTTTCTGCAAGAATAACAAGACAGAAAAAACTCACCTCAAAAAAGAGAACAAGAGGCAGTGCTGACTGCCAGGGACCTAATCAGTATGGATATAAGTAAGAGGTCAGAACTATAGTTCAGAATAATGATTATAAAGATACTTGCTGGGCTTGAAAAAAGCATAGAAGAAACTAGAGAATCCTTTTCTGGAGAAATAAAAGAACTAAAATCTAATGAAGTTGAAATTTAAAAAAGGCTATTAATGAGATGCAATAAGAAATGGAGGCTCTAACTAGTAGAATAAATGAGGCAGAAGAGAGAATTAGTGATATAGAAGACAAAGTTATAGAGAATAAACAAGCTGAGAAAAAGAGAAATAACTACTGGATCACGAGGGGAGAATTCGAGAGAAAAGTGAAACAATATTAGAATAACTGGGATCCAGAAAAGATGAAGGGGCGGGGACAGAAGCAAATTATAGCAGACAACTTCCCTAATCTGGGGAAGGAAACAGGAGGCACAAAGAACCACCCTCAAAAGCAATAAAAATAGGTCAACACCTGGACATATAATAGTGACACTTGCAAATCTCAGAGACAAAAAGAAAATCCTGAAAGCAGCTTGGGACAAGAGATCTGTAACCTAAAGGGTAGAAACATTAGACTGGCAGTAGACCAATCCACAGAGATCTGGGAGGCCAGAAAGGACTGGCATGGTATATTCAGGGTGCTAAATGAGGAAAATATGCAGCCAAGAATACTTCATCCAGCAAAGCTGCCATTCAAAATAGAAGGAGAGATAAAAAGCCTCCCAGACAAACAGAAACTAAAAGAATTTGTGATCACTAAACCAGCCCTGCAAGAAATATTAAAGGGGCCTTTAAGCAAAGAGAGAGCCCAAAAGTAACATAGACCAGAAAGGAACAGAGACAATATACAGAGTTTGCAGGTAATACAATGGCACTAAACTTACATCTTTCAATAATTACTCTGAATATAATGGACTAAATGTCCCAATCAAAAGATACAGGGTATCAGATTGGATAAAAAAGGAAGACCCATTGATATGCTGTCTGCAAGAGACTTATTTTAGACCCAAAGGCACCTCCAGATTGAAAGTGAGGGGGTGGAAAACCATTTATCATGCTAACGGACATCAAAAGAAAGCTTGAGTAGCAATCCTTATATCAGACAAATTAGATTTGAAAGCGAAGACTGTAATAAAAGATGGAAGGACACTATATCATAATTAAAGGATCTATCCAACAAGAAGATTTAACAATTGTAAATATTTATGCCCCTAACATGGGAGCAGCCAACTATATAAACCAATTAACAACAAAATTAAAGAAACACATTGATAATAATGCAATAATAGTAGGGGGCTTTAACACCCCACTCAGAGCAATGGACAGATCATCTAGGCAGAAGATCAACAAGGAAATAAAGGCTTTGAATGACACACTGGACCAGATGGACTTCACAGATACATTCAGAGTATACCATCCTAAAGCAACAGAATAGATATTCTTCTCGAGTCAACATGGAACACTCTCCAGAATGGATCAATACTGGGTCACAAATCAGGTCCCAACTAGTACCAAAAGACTGGGATCGTTCCCTGCATATTTTCAGACCACAATGCTTTGAAACCTGAACTCAATCAGAAGAGGAAATTTGGAAAGAACTCAAATACATGGAGGCTAAAGAGCATCCTACTAAAGAATGAATATCCATTCATTCTAGGAAATTAAAGAATTTAAAAAGCTCACAGAAACAAATGAAAATTAAAACACAACTCTTCAAAATCTTTGGGCTGCAGCAAAGGTGGTCCTAAGAGGGAAGTATATAGCAATACAAGCCTTTCTCAAGAAACAAGAAAGGTCTCAAATACACAACCTAACCTTACACCTGAAGAAGCTGGAGAAAGAACAGCAAATAAAGCCTAAACCCAGCAGAAGAGAATTAATAAAGATTAGAGCAGAAATCAATGAAATAGAAACCCAAAGAACAGTAGAACAGATCAACGAGACTAGGAGCTGGTTCTTTGAAAGAATTGATAAGATTGATAAACCCCTGGCCAGACTTACCAAAAGGAAAGAGAAAGGACCCAAATAAATAAAAGCATGAATGAAAGAGGAGAAATCACAACCAACACAAAAGAAACATAAATAATTATAAGAACATATTATGAGCAACTATATGCCAACAAATTAGGCAATCTGGAAGAAATGGATGCATTCTCAGAGATGTATAAACTACTAAAACTGAAACAGAAAGAAATAGAAAACCTGAACAGACCCATAACCAGCAAGGAAATGTAAGGAGTAGTCAAAAAATCTCCCAACCAACAAGAGTCCAGGGCTGGATGGCTTCCCAGGGGAATTCTACCAAATATTTAAAGAAGAATTAATACCTATTCTTCTGAAGCTGTTTCAAAATATAGAAATGGAAGGAAAGCTTCCCAACTCTTTCTATGAAGCCAGCATTACCTTGATCCCAAAATCAGACAAAGATCCCACCAAAAAAGAGAATTACAGACCAATATCCCTGATGAACATGGATGCCAAAATTCTCACCAAGATATAGCCAGTAGGATCCAACAGTACATTAAAAGGATTATTCACCACGACCAAGTAGGATTTATTCCTGGGCTGTAAGGGTGGTTCAACATCTGCAAATTAATTAATGTGATATACTACACAAATAAAAGAACAAGAACCATATCAGCCTCTCAATAGAGGCAGAAAAAGCATTTGACAAAGTACAGCATCCTTTCTTGATTAAAACTCTTCACAGTGTAGTGATAGAGGGAACATACCTCAGTATCATAAAAGCCATATACAAAAAGCCCACAGAGAGTATCATTCTCAATGGGGAAAAACTAAGAGCTTTCCCCCTAAGGTCAGGAACATGACAGGAATGTCGACTCTCACCACTGTTGTTCAACATAGTACTAGAAGTCCTAGCCTCAGCAATCAGACAACAAAAAGAAATAAAAGGCATCTGAATCAGCAAAGAAGATGTCACACTCTCACTCATTGCAGATGACATGATACTCTATGTGGAAAACCCAAAAGACTCCCCCCCACCCAGAAATTGCTAGAACTCATACAGGAATTCAGAAAGTGGCAGGGTATAAAATCAAAGCACAGAAATCAGTTGCATTTCTATACACTAACAATGAGACAGAAGAAAGAGAAATTAAGGAGTCGATCCCATTTACAATTGCATCCAAAACCATAAGATACCTAGGATAAACCCAACCAAAGAGGCAAAGGATCTTTACTCAGAAAACTATACAACACTCATGAAAGAAACTGAGGAAGACACAGGGAAATGGAAAAACGTCCCATGCTCATGGATTGGAGGAACAAATATTGTTAAAATATCTATACTTCCTAGAGCAATCTACACAGTCAGTGCAATCCCTATCAAAATACCATCAACTTTTTTCACAGAGCTGGAACAAATAATCCTAAAATTTGTATGGAACTAGAAAAGACCCCAAATAGGCAAAGGAATGTTGAAAAAGAAAACCAAACCTGGCAGCATGACAATTCCGGACTTCAAGCTCTATTACAAAGCTGTCATCATCAAGACAGTATGCCTTGATGGCATGAAAACCTACTGGCATGAAAACAGACTCATAGATCAATGGAACAGAATAGAGAGCCTAGAAAGGGACCCTCAACTCTATGGTCAACTAATCTTCGACAAAGAAAGAAAGAATGTCCAATGGTAAAAGGACAGTCTCTTCAACAAATGATGTTGGTAAAATTGGACACCACGTGCAGAAGAATGAAACTAGACCATTTCCTTATACCATACACAAAAATAGATTCAAAATGGATGAAAGACCTAAATGTGAGACAGGAATCCATCAACATCCTAGAGGAGAACAGAGCCTGCAGCCTGTGTTCTCTGTGACCTTGGCTGCAGCAACTTCTTGCTAGACACATCTCCAAAGGCAAGGGAAACAAAGGCAACAAATGAACTACTGGGACTTCATCAAGATAAAAACTTTTGCACAGCAAAGGAAACAGTCAACAAAACCAAAAGACAACCAATAGAATGGGAGAAGATATTTGCAAATGTCTTATCAGATAAAGGGCTAGTGTCCAAAATCTATAAAGAACTAACCAAATTCAACACCCAAAGAACAAATAATCCAATCAAGAAATGGGCAGAAGACATGAACAGACATTTCTGCAAAGAAGACATCCAAATGGCCAAAAGACACATGAAAAAATGCTCAACATCACTCGGCATCAGGGAAATCCAAATCAAAACCTCCATGAGATACTACCTCACACCAGTAGAATGGCTAAAATTAACAAGTCAGGAAACGAAAGATGTTGGCGGGGATGCGGAGAAAGGGGAACCCTCCTACACTGTTGGTGGGAATGCAAGCTGGTGCAGCCACTCTGGAAAACAGTATGGAGGTTCCTCAAAGAGTTGAAAATAAAGCTACCCTACAACCCAGCAATTGCACTACTAGGGATTTACCCTAAAGATACAAATGTAGTGATCCAAAGGGGCACCTGCACCCCAGTGTTTATAGCAGCAATGTCCACAATAGCCAAACTATAGAAAGAGCCCAGATATCTATCAACAGATGAATGGATAAAGATGATGTGGTACATATTTTACAATGGAATACTACTCAGCCATCAAAAAAATGAAATCTTGCCATTTGCAACGAAGTGGATGGAACTAGAGGGTATTATGTTAAGTGAAATAAGTCAATCAGAGAAAGACAATTATCACATGACCTCACTCATATGTGGAATTTAAGAAACAAAACAGAGGATCATAGGGGAAAAGAGGAAAAAAATAAAACAAGATGAAATCAGAGAGGGAGACAAACCATAAGAGAATCTTAATCATAGGAAACAAACTGAGGGTTGCTGGAGGGGAAGGGGGTCAGGGGATGTAGAAACTGAATGATAGACATTAAGGAGGACTAGTGATGTAATGAGCACTGGGTATTATATAAGACCAATGAATCACTGACCTCGGCTTCTGAAACTAATAATACATTATATGTTAATTAATTGAACTTAAATAAAAAATAAAAAAATTAAATTAAATTAAAATTCTTGACGATATTACAAAAAATTTAAAAAAGAATTTATGGAAGCTCTTTGTACTATTACTGCAGCTTTTCTTTAAATTTATAGTTATTTTAAATTTAAAAATGTTTAAACATAACTTTTAAAATATGAGCTTATTTTAAAAAATAAATACAATAAAATATGAGGTTATTAAGACTTGAAAGATAACAAAAGTTATCATTGTTTTCAATACCCACCATCTTGTTTAATAATGTTGGTTGAGTTCTAGAGCAAAAAAAAAAGCTTATCTCTTTGCAAACTAAGAATGCAGATCATTAGAGCTATTCATTAAGCAGACAGTTTTAAGTATTCATGTGCATATTCAAAATGGATATTTTTTCAGAGGGCTCTTCTTTCACAGTCGTTCCATGGGAAATATCTGAGAATGTTTTGAGTGAACATTGTTAACCATCTAACAGCCAGAAAGCAAAACTCTGAATTCATGAGTTGCTACTATGAATGGTGCATTCCAAATCCGAAGATCTATGGCTACTCTACAGATTCATTCCTTCAGCATTACTGACCCATGTTACGTACCAGGTACTGTGCTGCTTGTAGGTCAACTCAGAGTACAACCATAGTTTCCAATGAACCACTAGTCCCCACGTGGATCTCTCCAATCCAGACCTTTCCTGAGCTACACTTCTACATGGACTATCTTCACTTGGATTTCTCAAAGGCATCTTAACCTGTACCTGCCAAACAGCACACTTGATATTCTCCTCCAAATCTAGGTATCCTCCACTCTTTCTCTGTTTTAATGAACATTGAATCCTTTTAGTTGATTCAGGGAGAAACATGGGAGTCACCCCTGCATCTTCCATCTTATTTTCTACCTTCTATCCACAACCAATCCGTTATCAAGTCCTCCTGATCTCACCTCTAAATATATCTTTATTGACTTTTCTCATCTCCATCCAAGAGAGTCAAGTTAGTTTAGTAGTTAAGATCATGAGTTATGGAATCAGATCACTTGGATTGAAAGCCAAGCTCCAAGGAGGAAGGAAAGATGGCGGAGGAATAGGAGGAGTAGGACCCTATTTCAGCTGGTCCCCGGAATTGAGCTGGATATCTACCAGACCACTCTGAGCACCCACGAAACCAGCCTGAGATGTAAGAAGATCTGGATCTCTACAAACAATATCGTAGGCAGTTGGTTTCAAGGTATGAAGCTGGGAGCCGTGATTCCGCGGGCAGATATCAGAGGATAAACAGCAGCGGGAGGGTGCCTGGCCGTGGGGATCCTACACCGCCGGTGAGTGACAGCCTCGTGTGCTGGGAACGGGGCACAGACTCGCAGACCAGTAGCAGCAGGGAAAGGACTTTAGGGTAGCCTCCGGGGCGGAAACCCGGAGCAGCGGGGTCGCGCGCGTGCGAACTGGGAGCGGCTGGCGGTTTTAGAAGCACAAAGGGCAGAGACGAGCCCGACCTGGAGGCAGGACTGGGGGCAATGTGGAGGGGCGCACGACCCAGGCCGCTGCAGTTTATAGCAGCACGGACAGAAACTGAGATGGTGTGGCCTGGAGAGCTCACTGAAGAGCAGACTGTGGTCTCTCTGCTCTGAGGCAGAGGGTTGGAAGCTCTCTCTTCTGCTCTGACTTGTGGAAGAGACGTGGAAAGCCGCCAAGGAAAGCCACCGGAGAACAAAAGCCCCAAAAACTGATTCCCGCTGAGCCCATCCCCTGCCACAGGGGGGCAAGGCAACTCCGCACAAACAGGGTTGCCTGAGTTAACAGCGCGGCAGGCCCCTCCCCCAGAAGACAGGCTGGGAAAACAAGAGGCCAGCAACCCTAAGGTCCCAAGAAAACAGGTGCATCTTGCTTGGGTCCTGGTCAATAATTTGGACTCTATACATTCCCTCAAACACCCATCAATAGAATGACTAGGAGGAGGAGCCCCCAAAATAGAAAAGACTCAGAGATTATGGCTTATGCTGCAGATTTACAAATGGATGCAGATATAACCAAGATGTTGGAGATGGAATTCAGGCTAGCAATTGTGAAGACAATGGCTAGAATGGAGAAATCAATTAATGGCAACATAGAGTCTCTAAGGGCAGAAATGAAAGCTGAATTGACAGAATTTAAAAATGCTATCAATGAGATCCAATCCAGTCTAGATAATCTAAAAGCTAGGGTAACTGAGGCAGAAGAACGAATAAGTGACCTGGAAGACAATATAATAGATAAAAAGGGAAAAGAGGAGGCCAGGGAAAAACAACTCAGAATCCATGAAAATAGAATCAGAGAAATAAGTGACACCATGAAGCGTTCCAATGTCAGAATAATTGGAATCCTGGAGGGAGTGGAAAGAGAGAGAGAGGCCTAGAAGATGTATTTGAGCAAATCGTAGCTGAGAAGTTCCCTAATCTGGGGAATGAAACAAACATTTGCATCCTAGAGGCAGAGAGGACCCCTCCCAAGATCAAGAAACATAGGCCAACACCCCGGCATGTAATAGTAAAACTTGCAAATCTTAGAACCAAGGAAACCATCTTAAGGGCAGTTAGGGGGAAGAGATTCCTTACATACAGAGGGAGGAACATCAGAATAACGTCAGACCTATCCACAGAGACCTGGCAAGCCAGAAAGGCCTGGCAAGACATATTCAGGGTACTAAATGAGAAGAACATGCAGCCAAGAATACTTTATCTGGCAAGGCTGTCATTTAGAATGGATGGAGAGATGCAGAGCTTCCATGACCAGCAGAAACTGAAAGAATAGGTGACCACTAAGCCGGCCCTGCAAGAAATATTAAGGGGGGGGTTCTATAAAAGGAGAAAGACCCCAAGAGTGATATACAACAGAAAGTTACAGGGACAATCTATAAAAACAACGTCTTCACAGGCAACATGATGACAATTAATTCATATCTTTCAATAATCACTTTGAACGTGAATGGCCTAAATGCTCCCATAAAACGGCACAGGGTTGCAGATTGGATAAAAAGACAGGACCCATCCATATGCTGCTTACAAGAGACTCATTTTGAACCTAAAGATACATTCAGACTGAAAGTGAAGGGATGGAGATCCATCTTCCACGCCAGCAGACCTCAAAAGAAAGCTGGGGTAGCAATTCTTATATCAGACAAATTAGATTTTAAACTAAAGTCTGTAATTAGAGACACAGAAGGACACTATATCATTCTGAAAGGATCTATCCAACAAGAAGATCTAACAATTGTAAATATCTCTGCCCCCAACATGGGAGCAGCCATCTACATAAGCCAACTGTTAACCAAAATAAAGAGTCATATTGATAACAATACGTTAATTGTAGGAGACCTCAATACTCCACTCTCAGCAATGGACAGATCATCTAAGCAGAAAATCAACAAGGAAACAAGAGCTTTGAATGATACAGTGGACCAGATGGACCTCATAGATATTTACAGAACATTCCACCCTAAAACAACAGAATACTCATTCTTCTGGAGCGCTCATGGAACTTTCTCCAGAATAGACCACATACTGGATCACAAATCAGGTCTCAACTGATACCAAAAGATTGAGATTATTCCCTGCATATTCTCAGGCCACAATGCTTTAAAACTGGAACTCAATCACAAGAAAAAATTTGTCAGAAATTCAAACACTTGGAAGCTAAAGACCACTCTGCTCAAGAATGTTTGGGTCAACCAGGAAATCAAAGAACTTAAACAATTCAGGGAAATCAATGAGAATGAAAACACATCGGTCCAAAACCTATGGGATACTGCAAAGGTGGTCCTAAGGGGGAAATACATAGCCATCTAAGCCTCACTCAAAAAAATAGAAAAATCCCGAATTCACCAACTAACTCTACACTTTAAAGGACTAGAGGAAAAGCAACAAATGATGCCTAAGCCATGCATTAGAAGAGAAATAATTAAAATTAAAGCAGAGATCAATGAATTAGAAACCAGAAACACAGTAGATCAGATCAACGAAACTAGAAGTTGGTTCTTTGAAAGAATTAATAAGATCAATAAACCACTGGCTAGACTTATCCAAAAGAAAAGAGAAAGGACCCAAATTAATAAAATTATGAATGAAAGGGGAGAGATCACGACTAACACCAAGAAAATAGAAACAATTATTAGAAATTATTATCAACAACTATATGCCAATAAACTGAGCAATCTGGATGAAATGGAGGCCTTCCTGTAAACCTATAAGCTGCCAAGACTGAAACAGGAAGAAACTGACAACATGAATAGGCCAATAACCGTAACAAAATTGAAGCAGTGATTAAAAACCTCCCAAAAAACAAGAGTCCAGGGCCTGATGGAGTCCCTGGGGAATTCTACCAAACATTCATAGAAGAAATAATACCTATTCTACTGAAGCTGTTTCAAAAAATAGAAACAGAAGGAAAACTTCCAAACTCATTCTATGAAGGCAGCATTACCTTAATCCCCAAACCAGGCAAAGACCCCATCAAAAAGGAGAATTTCAGACTGATATCCCTGATGAATATGGATCCCAAAATCCTCAACAAAATCCTAGCTAATAGGATCCAACAATACATTAAAAGGATCATCCACCATGACCAAGTGGGATTTATCCCCGGGTTGCAAGGGTAGTTCAACATTCTCAAATCAATCAATGTGATAGAACACATTAATAAGAGGAGGGAGAAGAACCATATGGTCCTCTCAATTGATGCAGAAAAAGCATTTGACAAAATACAACATCCTTTCCTGATTTAAACTCTTCAGAGTATAGGGATAGAGGGAACATTCCTCAAGTTCATAAAATCCACCTATGAAAAACCCACAGCAAATATCATCCTCAATGGGGAAAAGCTGAGAGCCTTTCCCTTAAGAGCAGGAACAAGTCAAGGATGCCCACTCTCGTCACTATTGTTCAACATAGTACTAGAAGTCCTAGCAACAGCAATCAGACAACAAAAAGAAATAAAAGGTATTCAAATTGGCAAAGAAGAAGTCAAACTCTCTCTTTTCTCAGACGACATGATACTTTATGTGGAAAACCCAAAAGATTCCACCCCCAAATTACCAGAACTCATACAGCAGTTCAGTAATGTGGCAGGATACAAAATCAATGCACAGAAATCAGTTGCTTTCTTATACATTAACAACGCAACTGTAGAAAGAGAAATTAGAGAAATGATTCCATTTACAATAGCACCAAAAACTATAAGATACCTCGGAATAAACCTAACCAAAGAGGTAAAAGATCTATACTCTAGGAACTACAAAACACTCATGAAAGAAATTGAAGAAGACACAAAAAGATGGAAAAATATTCCATGCTCATGGATTGGAAGAATAAACATTGTTCAAATGTCTATGCTACCCAGAGCAATCTATACCTTCAATGCCATCCTGATCAAAATTCCAATGACATTTTTCAAAGTGCTGGAACAAACAATCCTAAAATTTGTATGGAATCAGAAAAGACCCCGAATCGCCAAGGAAATGTTGAAAAAGAAAAACAATGCTGGGGGCATCACGTTGCCTGATTTCAAGCTATATTACAAAGCTGTGATCACCAAGACAGCATGGTACTGGCACAAAAACAGACATATAGACCAATGGAACAGAATAGAGAACCCAGATATGGACCCTCAACTCTATGGTCAAATAATCTTTGACAAAGCAGGAAAAAACATGCAATGGAAAAAAGACAGTCGTTTCAATAAATGGTGCTGGGAAAATTGGACAGCCACATGCAGAAGAATGAAACTCGACCATTCTCTAACACCATTCACAAAGATAAACTCAAAGTGGATGAAAGACCTCAATGTGAGACAGGAATCCATCAAAATCCTAGAGGAGAACATAGGCAGTAACCTCTTTGACATTGCCCACAGCAACTTCTTTCAAGATACATCTCCAAAAGCTGTGAAACAAAAGCAAAAATGAACTTTTGGGACTTCATCAAGATAAAAAGCTTCTGCACAGCAAAGGAAACAGTCAACAAAACAAAGAGGAAACCCACAGAATGGGAGAAGATATTTGCAAATGACACTAGAGATAAAGGGCTGGTATCCAAGATCTATAAAGAACTTCTCAAACTCAATACCCAAAAAACAAATAATCAAGTCAAAAAGTGGGCAGAAGATATGAAAAGACACTTCTCTGAAGAAGACATACAAATGGCTAACAGACACATGAAAAAATGTTCATCATCATTAGCCATCAAGGAAATTCAAATCAAAACCACATTAAGATACCACCTTACACCAGTTAGAATGGCAAAAATGGACAGGGGAAGAAACAACAAATGTTGGAGAGGTTGTGGAGAAAGGGGAACCCTCTTACACTGTTGGTGGGAATGCAAGCTGGTACAGCCACTTTGGAAAACAGTGTGGAGGTGCCTCAAAAATTTAAAAATAGAGCTACCCTATGACCCAGAAATTGCACTACTGGGTATTTACCCCAAAGACACAGATGTAGTGAAAAGAAGGGCCATATGCACCCCAATGTTCATAGCAGCAATGTCTGCAATAGCCAAACTGTGGAAAGAGCCGAGATGCCCTTCAACAGATGAATGGATAAAGAAATGTGGTCCATATATACACTGGAATATTACTCAATCATCAGAAAGGATGAATACCCAACATTTACATCAACATGGATGGGACTGGAGGAGATTATGCTAAGTGAAGTAAGTCAAGCAGAGAAAGTCAATTATCATATGGTTTCACTTATTTGTGGAACATAAGGAATAGCTGGAGGACATTAGGAGAAGGAAGGG
>NW_027397070.1:36676807-36690302 GCF_003265705.2 Callorhinus ursinus
GCATGGAGCACTGGGTGTTATAGGAAAACAATGGATCATGGATCACTACATCAAAAACTAATGATGTATTGTATGGTGACTAACATAACATAATAAAATTAAAAAAAAAAAAAAGCCAAGCTCCAATATCATAGCTGTGTAACCTTGGACAAGTTATGTTGCCTCATTGTGCCTCAGTTTCCATCATCTGTAAAATTGGGACCAATAATAGTATCTACTTTGTAAGATTCTTATAGTAAGTAAATAAATGTTAAATATTGCTGTCTCCTTTGCCACCACCCCGTTCCAAATAACCATCACCCCTCAAGTAGAGCAGCCTTTTGTTGATCTCCCTAATTCCACATTTGTACCTCTCTAACCAATACAAGAACTAGGTGATCTTTATTAAAAACACTTGTAAGCATCACATTGCCCTACTTAATGTGTCCCAGTGGCTTCTTATTGCCCTTGAAAACAATTCAAACATTTTTCCAAAGCCTACATGTTTCTGCATGACCTAGTCTAATGTTTCTCCAACCTTTGGCAGCTGAAGACCACATGATGGGCAGTCAGTTGACACAGTGCTACAAGTTTTAGATTAAAAAAAAAAGAAGCAAAGGCTTAATCCAATTTAAAATAATAAAAATATAATCTAAAAATGAAAATGGTCACATGTAAGCAAGAGGTAGTATATTGTTTGCAATTTTTCACCAAGGCATCCAGTTCTACGTCAACTTAGATCAGTTTCCATCCCCATATAGGTGGCTTATTTTCTTATATTTTGTTTCTAGTAAACTTTAAAATCCTAAATTACAGTTGTAGACATCAGAAATGGCAATCTAGGATGGATCTTCAGACAGCTCATAACTGAATTAAGCAGACGATCCAAAAATTATAGGATGATTTTTCACTGAAGATTACTTTCAAATCTCTGTCAGATGCTGAGTCAAGGAACCCAACACACACAAAAGCAGAAAGGTTAGCAATTGGATCTAATTCTCAATCCACTCTCACAGAATCCAATTCTAACAGCATTTCTTCAGGTTCTACTATAGCATTTAGATATGGTTTTCAAATATACCCCTATAATACATAATCAGTTTTTCCTGGGATCAGTGAAGAACATCATCATGTGCTGGGAAAAATAAAATTCTCAGCAATGGAGCTCTTTTCACTGTAGGTTAGTCTTAGAAACAAACTCTCATTTTACTCTCAACATTAAAAATCTCGATATGCCAAAATAATGGATCAAGCTGTTTGAGATTCTGATATCAGTAATATACACCATTTGAGCAAACCACTTGAAAACATATGTCAGTGACATAAGCTGTCATTATCAGATCACCATGAAGAAATAGTTTTATCTCTTCCCTCATTGCAGATGCTTGTGAACACCTTTCCTCTCACCAACAATTCTCCCTCTATCTCCTATATCAATTTTTTTCCTTTTTATTAGGTCACTCCGAGTAGCCTAAAAACTATGCTGTTATTCCTTCTTTTCAAAAAAAAAAAACAAAAAACAAAAAACTCTGCTTTCTCTGATCCCTCTCTTAAACCTCTCCAGTCAGGTTTTTGTTCCCATCAACTCCACCAAAATCAGCCTTGTCGAGATCACAGTGACCTTAATATTGCAAAATCTCATAGTCAGTTACCAGCCCTCCTCTTACTGAACATCAGCAGTATTTGATCGCTGCCTCCTCTAGGAAAAACCTTCTCACCTGGGCTCCTGGACACACCACACGCTCACAGCTTCCTTCTTGAGGCACTCTCTTTGCTCCTCCCCAATCCCTTTGTTCCTGTAACCTCCGGAGATTTCTCCTTTTTCCAGGGAAGCTAATCCACATCTTCAGCCCTAGCTCTCCCCTGAAATCCGGGACTGTGTATGTCCTCTTTGTCTAACAGACACAACAGCCCCAAAACTGAAATCTCGATCTTCCCTACCCTCTATTCTCCGCTCACAGTCTCAGTTAGTGGAAGTTCCACCTTTCCAGTTGCTCAGAACAAAACCTTTGGGGTTCATCCTTGATTTCTCGTACTCTCTGATAAAGTCCATCCAATCATTCGGATCACTGGTACACCCAGAATATGACCTCTTCTCTCCACTTCCACTCTGGTCCAAGCCACCCATATGTCCTTTGAATTATTACAATGGATCTCCTTGCTTTCATCCTCCTCCCCACCCACTCCCAGTCCATATTTTTCACAGAAGCCAGACTGATCCTTTTAAAATATTACCCAGTCACAGTACTCCTCTGTTCCAACCCTTCAGTGTCTCTTCATCACATTTGGCCAAAGTCCATACAAGGACCTAAAAGGCCCCACAGCCAGCATTTTGTTTCCTCCATTGCTTTATTCCTCACCCATTCTGTTCCAGGCACACTGGAGCTCAAACATTCCAAGGATACCCTCACATTCGGGGTTTTGCACTGGCTAGTCCCTCTGTCTAGAATATTCTTCCCTCACATGTTCTATCCCCTATTAAACACCCAGCCTTTGAGAACTATTTTCTGCTCCACCCCTCTTCTGACCAATTATTCTTATCTCACTATAGTCTTCTTATTTTCCAATAGCACTTATCACCTGTTAAGATAATTTACATATTTGCTATGTTCATTGTTTATTATTTACCTCCTCCCACTAGAATGTAAGCTCCACAACGGCAATGATGGATTTTATCTGATTAGTTCACCACAATATTCCCAGCACCTGGTAGGTACTCAAAGAATATTTGTTGCAGAAATTAATAAATCCATAGTAAACTGTACTTCTAGCCATTTTCCCAAACTAATACTATACATTTAAAATTACATAAACAATTGATTATTTAAAATGATTCTAAAAAGGTTTGAAGAGCAAGTGTGATATGGCCTTCAGATTTGGACTTGGACTTGAATCCCTGATGCATCCCTTAACCTACCGGCTCTGTGACTTTGAGCCTGAGATTTCATTTCCATTTAAGAACAGTGGAAATCACATCACCCACCTCTGATTTTTTAAAGGATTAAATGTGATAAGTGTGCAAAATTTCTCAATACAGTGCCTAACATATAATAGTTGTTCATTAAATGTTAGAAGGTCCATCTCCCTTTTTCTCCTTCTTTCTTGATCACAGGAAGAGTTACTTGCTTATTCTGGTAGAGGTTGAGCAGCGCTGGAAAAGGATTTTACTTTACATACTAATCAGTTTGTGGTAGATGCCTAGAGCAACTGGGTTGAGAAGGATTTGATGGCCATGTTCAGATTCATCTAGAACTTGCACCATGATGACTTCTAGCTTGGAATTGGGGGGAGGGGGGAAAATGGTGGTATCTAAGCAGAATCTACCATCCTGATTTTAACGGTTTACCCTAGTGCCTCACAGAAAACCCTCTATTTCTCAAAATGCTCGAGTGATTTTTCTAGCATAACCGTGAAAGGAGCTATGTTATACCCAGCATCAATGGTAGAATTATTTCCGAGGTTAAGGAAAGGCTTAAGGAAAGACAGCAGAAAATCTGTATTTCTACAAAAGGCTTATCAAGACAATTGAGCTGTCGCTCCATTTTATGGAGTGTGCCTCTTTCAGTATTATTTCAGTACACTCAGGGTCTAAAAGCACAGAGGGCTAGCTAATCAGGCTTCACAAATCTCCAACTCCTCAACTAGATTTTGAAAGCCCACATTTACTCTAAGGGAGCTTTTCCCAATCACATAAAGAAAATATCGGCTTTTTTTTTTTTTTAAAGATCTTCAGTCCAGGATAATTTAAGATTAAGCATTTTATTGATTCCAGCGGTATAAGAAATATTAAGAAAAGTGCAGGAGACAGATGTTAACTGAAGAAAAGAACATTAGACATGCATATAATTATTCTCCTAAGATGCTGTTATTCATCAAGTTGACCTGGCCTAGGAACAGTAGCTTTTGTTTTCATGGCATAGAGAATGTGAGAGCTAAATTTTTTAAAATGTGTGTTATGGCCAAGATATATTTTGGAGGAAAGAAGAGAGTGGGCAAAATTGCATTTAGTTCTTTTTTTTCAAGTTGATATCAAAGGCAGCAACTTATCTGACAATAAGCTTTTGTACATAAGAGTAGAAGGAAATAAATGTTTCCTATTATGTGCCAAATTTATCTATCAGGAAAAAAAAGAAAACAAAAATTAAACCAAACAAATGGTTGGATGGCTCTTGTTCTATATCAAATCAAGAAACATGGACCTAAAGATATTGTCACAACATCCAAGCAGTTTCACCCTTACCCACAGTCCTGATCCTGTCGTGATTATGCAAATGATAGCCATGAAGACAAACAGGGGAGAAGGGTATTTGACAGTCATCCTTGATTCAGGAATAATTGAAATCAACTGCAGAGATGATTCATGAAGACGTATGGTGCTTTATCAACACCTTCAGTAAGAACAAAGGAGTATTAACAATGACCTAAAGTACAAGAGTTCAGAAATGGATGGGCTACTCCACATGGCTTACAGCATCACCACAAACAGCCTACTGGAGGCTTGGATTGTAGAGCACAGCACTGAACATTGCCAAGACTTTACAAGCTCTTAACTAAAAGGCCAAGGATTATAACTGGAGGGTGAAAATTGCATGTAGGACACTCCTTGTTTGTGACTCACCACCATCCATTGTTAACACAGCCAGGTAAACCGTGCGGGGTTCTAGAGCCAGAATGCCTGTGTGAATCCGGGTCCTGCTACTTCCTAGCTGTGCGAACTGCCTCTCTCTGGGTTTTGGTTACCTCATCTATAAGATGAGAATTTTTTTTTCACTATCACAATATATTATAAATATATTATTGCAAGAGTACTGGTATGTTCCAAATAAAATATATTTTATGGCTTAAACAAAGGAAAAGATATATTTGTAACATTTAGATATTTTGGAATATGAATATACATCTTCATTTAACTCTAGAGGATCCTTAAGTTTGGCTCCTGGGTAATATACTAACATCTATTCCCCATCCCCCATTCAGGAAGTCATACAAATATCCTATTAAATGTTGTGATTAATCACAATATTCAATAAAAGGTAATCAATTAGACACATGGTTAAAAATTAAGGAATACGTATTTTTAAAGCTTTCCTTATTTTTTCTTTTCTTTTTTTTTTAAGATTTTATATATTTATTTGACAGAGAGAGACACAGGGAGAGAGGGAACCAAGCAGGGGGAGTGGGAGAGGGAGAAGCAGGCTTCCCGCAGAGCAAGGAGCCCAATGTGGAGCTTGATCCCAGGACCCTGGGATCATGACCTGAGCCGAAGGCAGATGCTTAACAACTGAGCCACCCAGGTGTCCCAAAGCTTTCCTTATTTTTTCTGTAAGATGAGAACTTAATGGTACCTATACAGTTGTGGTAAGGATTAAATATGCTAATATATGCCAACATATAATATGTACTGGATTATTAACCATGATTATTATTCTCATTGTAAATACAAGTACTACTATTATTATTACTACATTTTTTACTCCCCTTCCTAACATTAGTCTCCGGAGTTTCCTCTCTCAACCCCATCTTCCATTTTCTGCCTGGTGGGTACCAGATGTGGAGCCTGATTGGCCTAAACCCATCAGCACATCTCACTTAACCCAAGTCAGAGAGAAACCTGGCCCTTGTGCAGGAAATCCTGAGACACACACCCTCCCCTCCACCGGGCTAGGTCACTGAAGAAGTGAAACTCACCTGGCTTGTGGCTGTGGATGTGCTGAGGATGGAGCCCCCCCAGAAGTGGGAGGCCAAGAATGAATCCTAGTGGCAACAATAATAAGTCCTAGGTCAGTCAATCCCAAAGCCAGCTTCCCAGGAATGTTTGGTTACATGATTATAAATCTCTTTTAGCTTAAGCTAATTTGGATCTAATTTTGTTTCTTAGATCTTTTATATATTCATGACTACATTTATAGAGATGTTATTCATATATTTTTATTTAAAAGACAGAGAACTATTACTTGATGAGGCTTCTCTCAGAGTCTATACAAATGGGGGCTAAAGTGACTTGCATCTAGTTCTTAACCAGGTATCTTAGTCCATTTTGACTGCTATAACAGAATACCACAAATGTTATAAACAACAGAAATGTATTGCTCACACTCTTGGAGGCTGGGAAGTCCAAGATCAAGGTGCTGGCAGATTTGGTATCTGGAAACCTGCTTCCTGGTTCATGGACTGCTGTCTTCTCTCCTTGTCCTCACGTGACAAAAAGGGCAAGGGAGGGTGCCTGGGTGGCTCAGTTGCTAAACGTCTGCCTTCGGCTCAGATCATGATCCCAGGGTCCTGAGATTGAGCCCTGCATCAGGGTCCCTGCTCAGTGGGAAGCCTGCTTCTCCCTCTCCCACTCCCCCTGTTTGTGTTCCCTCTCTCTCGCTTTCTCTCTCTGTCAAATAAATAAATATAATCGTAAAAAAAAAAAAAAAAGAAAGAAAGAAAGGGCAAGGGAGCTCTCTGAGGTCTCTTTTATAAGGGCACTAATCCCATTCATGAGGGCTCCACCCTCATGACCTAACCACCTCCTAAAGGCCCCACTTCCTAATACCATCACATTGAGTTTCTACATGTGAATTTGGGGGGAACAAACATTCTGTTCATACTGAATGTAAACATGTAAAAACAAAAGCCCAAATTTGAAGAGCAACTCAACTCAAATTATAATCACATGTGCCCGAAATGATACTCCAGCATTTCACAGTTTTGTTAAACAAGTGATCTCTACATGCATTGTCTCAAATATCATGTGGCAGTTTATCCAAGATTTCCCCATTGCTCTTTCAGGCACTAGTTGGGGCTCTTCCAAGTGCAAGTAATGGAAATCCATCCCAAATTAATTTAAACCAAAAAGATAATGTAATGGTTCATTCAAAAGGGAAATCCAGGGCTCTGTTAGGAATCGTTTGATCCAAGAGCTCAAATTATGTGATCAGGAATCCGTTTTTCTCTCTTACAGCCATGTTTTTCTTTAGTATAATGGGAAAAGCATGAGCTCTAGAATCAGGCTGCCAGATTTAGAATCCCAGATTCACCACTTCCTAGCTGTTTGACACTACCAAATTACCTGACTTCACTTAGCCTCAGTTTTTTATCATGAAAATGGGGGAAATAATAATATTCACCTCATAGGTTTGGGGGGAGGATTAAATGAGTTAAAATATATACTACTTGGAGCACCTGGGTGGCTCAGTCAGTTAAGCATCCCACTCTTGATCTCAGCTCAGGTCTTGATCTCAGGGTTGTGAGTTTGAGCCCTGCATTGGGGTCCATGCTGGGTGTGAAGCCTACCTAAAAAAAAAAAAAAACTACTTTATCATCATCATTATGATCAGCATCAGGTAGGATCTTTCCACTTGGTGATCCTTAGTGAGAGAAATTCCAGGGAAGAAGAGCACCTATTTCTGGAGAGCATCAGCAAATGCCCCAGAGATCATTCTTATTTGCCAAACCTGGGTCAAGTACCCACTCCTATGCTAGAGGGTGCGATTAGCCTGAGCTGAACAGCTTGGACTGTGGATAGACAGTAGAAGGAAAATTGGAGTGCCATTCCCAAAAGAGGAAAGAGACCTTAGATCGGCAAAAGCAACAAATGTCCACTACAAGCCCAACTACACCATGATTATTCAAATAGTAAATAATAGTAGCTGCCATTTTACATAGTGAACAGCAGTACTCATGAAAAGGGGACAGCCTCTGAGCCTCGTAAAGAAAATTCCTTTATTGTTTAAAAAAGTTGGATTTGATAATTATAAAAAGTCCCTCCCAGACTCAATGAGATTGAAGTTTGGAAGAATTTTGAGACATAATAAAAAATAAAAATACAACAGAAATAAATCTTTGGGTATCTACAGAATGGGCAGCAATTATCATGAAGTCTCTACATTTGAGATAACAAGTCAATGATGGTTCTGAGCATTTGCTGTAATTGGAATTAGCCATGAATGCTTCAGAGATGTGCAGAGTGTTGGAGGATAATTTCCTTTCAACATGAAAGAACAAAATAAAGTTTGAATAAAAGCTTGCATATGTGAAATTTATAAAAACAAACCACTTTACCAATTTTCTCATTATAAAGTCAGTAAAAATTATTTTATCATGCAAAACTACAGTATAAAGAAGTTACCTTCAGACATTCAAGTAGACAAATAAGATATACATCTCACAAAATCGATAACAATTTCTTCAGTTTTCCAAAAAGTGAGGGAAAGCACAAAATAACTTCCAAACATAATGTGATCAAAAACAAGAGAAGCAAATTAAAAACCGCTAACATTGTGGAAATACTCACAGTACTTTTAATAAGTCAGCACAATAGTGAATAGAAAATTCACAAAAAAAAGAAAATTTCATAAAATTGAATGGAAAATAAATGCTTTGCAAGAATTCTCCATGTTAACAATAAGAAGGGAGTCTTTTCTAGGACACTCAACCTGAAAGCCATGCGTCCTTTCACATAATGACTCCGCCAACCTTCTGCCCCTGGTTGCTGGGATTACAATCACAGAAGACTTTGTCTTCCTCCCTTTGTCCTGGGGGTTTTAATAGATTTGTTTGAAGCTGTTTTCTTTCTCCTCTCTCTTCCACTTATTCCCCTGGGATTTAGTTTCCAAATCTTTCCCCTCAGTCCCTGTCATGCACAAACACCAAATCTGAGATCCAACCTGAGGTGTCATGTAAGCCCTGGTAGTCTTTTTATCTCTCTTTATTCTGATGCAGGTGATTTCTAGACACAAGTTAGTTAGCAAATGAGCTGTTCAGGAACTGTGATCAGACATATTACATCCACAGAGTAGAGTTGCATTTCCCTCTGCATTTAGTGTCTCAGCAACAAGGAGTTGGTCGGTAACCTGCAGGGTCTCAGGTAGATTCCTTTGTGGGTTTCATCTGGTCACAACAACCAAAACACCTCCTTATATACAGCAGAATCCCATGTCCCCTGCCCTTCAACTCCTCAATCTTTGTGTTAACTCTTCATGTAACAACAATGCATCCTAAGCAGAGGGCAAATTTGGAGTTGTTTTTCTAGCAGAGATGAAGATTTACACCAATCTTTCTCACTTTCCCCAATAGATCCCACATGTAAAAAGGGCAATAAGTTGTGGCAGGGCCCTGAGCCCAAAGAAGTTCAGCCTGAGGCAGTGACACTGATGCTTTCCCACTCAGACAATGACCAATCCAATGACCTTAGGCATCTTGGACCCTATCACTAACAAGTTGAAATAATCATCAAAGATCTTTGTTTGACCCCAAGATGGCTATTTCCAAAACCTATTCCTGCTCCATGGCCTTGACAGAGAAACAACTCAGCACCCCCTCAACCTCATATTTGTCTGCCTTCCAAAACATACCTCTTCAATCTAGAAAATCAGGAATCAATGGGAAATTTCTTTCCAAATTGTTAGCTATCTCCAGATTTTCCGGATTGGGGGGAACATGAAAGATCCCTAATCTCTGGGTTTCTATGGAGGGGGACCAAATTTTTTTAATAGATTATCCACAAGTCCAGGACAAAGCTTTATATTCAGAGTTAAATTATGCAATAGTGAAATACAGAACACACACACACACACACACACACACACACACACACACACACACACCCCTTTACCATTACTGGCTATATCAGCTTCTTCTTTCCTAGGAGAGAAAGAAGTCCCCATTTGCCCAAGATTCACAAGTAACTACTTCTATCAGAATTAAGAGATTTGGCAAAGAAAAAAAATCCTCCAAACAAGGAAAAAGGAAGCCATTTCAAGAACTATAAAAAGATCATATCCAAGAAAATGTGGCTGATAAATGATTATGATATCTTACCATATCATATCATATGACATATGATTATAACATGGGCAATAGTCAGAGGCTGAGTACAGGTGATCTGACAAATTAAAAAAACACAGATACATGAGTGTTCTTGATAATAATGACTCATCCCTCTTGGGGAGCGGCTGTTCCAGACCAGGCCAGTCCTAGGACAGCCTGTTAAGTTTTAGCAATATCCTAGCTGATTTTAAGGGTTAGGTTCAGTGGGAGATTTGGGTCAGAACTCCTAGAACTATGCTTCCCCTTTCTGTCTCCCACTGCCCACCACCACAGAGGTCTGACTTCCACATTAGCCCCAGAGAGGGCTTCTTGTGGAACAGGGGGTGACTCGTGCCTGGGCTGGACATCTCGGAATCACCGTAACCACAGCACATCCCACATTCCTAAGACCGGAGTCAAAATATTCTCCTATATAGAGGCTAATCCCGAATCAGAGTATCTGGTCCAATTGCCTCATTTCCCTGTGCAACTTCTGGTTTCAAGCACAAAAGAAAAAAAAATAGGGGAGAAAAATCTGGGCTCTTTTATTAAAATCATACCAAAACTGAAAGCAATCAGAGAAGTCAGAATTTTCTGCAAAAATGTTCTGTTGGCATTTGGGAAAATTCGTGTGAAACCACAGCTCAGAGGACAGGAGGGAGCCAAGGAATTGGGATCTCAGAAAAAAGCAGGAAATATCGCCCAGCAAGATTTCACCACGTACTGGTAAGTTTGTGTAAACTTGGTGCTCGAGGTAAACCAATAATTAATGGCTACGAAACCACCACTCAATCATTCAAATGGCCCAAGATCCTTAAAATACAGGCATCTGGTTGAGAATATTTCAGCAAACAGTTTTCATACCACTTCTAAATTCATAACTATAAATCTTTGGAATTAAAGCATATTCTTGACCATTCTACCTGAATAAGGAAGTAGTCACAGTTCTGTGGACACATGGACCTATAAAAACAAGGCTGAATTGTTTTCACTTTTTTTTTTCTTTAAATTCTGTTACTCTGGCTCGAGCCATCTTTTAATATTTATTTATATTTTTAAAGATTTTATTTATTTTAGAGAGAGAGAGAGAGCACGAGTGTGAGGGGCAGAAGGAGACAGAGAGAGAGAGAATATCAAGCAGACTCCATGCTGAGCGTGGAGCATGATGCGGGGCTCAACCCCAGGGTCCTGGGATCACGACCTGAGCTGAAACCAAGAGTCAGACGCTTAACCGACTGAGCCACCCAGGCGCCCCGCCATCTTTTAATATTTAAAAAGCTTTATTCTCACATGGACAATGTGATCCATATAATTAGCAGGCTATTAAAATTTTAACTTTCTTTGCCATTTTCCACAGGATGTCTCACACATTTTTTTCCTATAAATATTCAGTCGGGGTTGGGGGGCAGTAAACAGTGATGAAACAAGTTTATTTTGAGAAATAGAGCCAACATTCTCAACAGCCATGACCCACCTTTGCATACAACCCGATCTGGCCGATGTACCAATCCTCTGAGTTAGAGTTAAAGGTCAAGGACCACAACTGGATGCTTCCAGTCTCTTCCTTGACGTCCCAATTTTTAGTCACATACCAGTTGGCATGGACTTAAATATCTGTATGTGATGACACAAGATTTAGGTTAGACACAGATATGGCTACATTTCACCCAATCCAATTTCTCAGTGTTTTCTTAGTCCAAGTGTTCAGTGGGCTCAAGCATATTTGTAGTGTAGGAATACAGGTGGGGCAAGGCATTGCTCGAGAATATTTACTCCATGCCATACTTACTGCCTGATCTCAGGGATGAGGTCAAAGTCAGAACCCCTCAAAGTTCTGCCAGACACAAATCATCCCACTGTGCTCAAAGCGGTCTTGTTCATCTTCAGTTTGGGGTTCCTGACATTGTCAACCACTCTACCTGTGCAGATTTGCTTGGCTGCCACCTTCACCCTTGAGGGTTTTTTCTAGGAGAAAAACATAAGTTTTCAAGTTGCAATTTTATTATCACATATTCCCAATGTTTTGGGTAGACTAAATGAAAATAAAATTATATAAATCACATGCAGTCATAGGTGCCTTCAAATGCTCCCAAATGACACCAACCATAAAGAATTCAACTTTCCTACTGCTAATGTAATCTCAACTAACTAAACTATCTCTGTGATCTGAAGTACCTCTAAACTGTTCAGGCTGTTCTCCAATATTTGGTTCCCTCCTTCCTGACACATGGTAGGATTATACTTCTGACTTTGTTGAACCTAGCATGCGTATGTGACTTGCTCTGGCCAATAAATGCAACCAGAAATGTCACCTTGAGAAGGAAGCTTTAGGAGCCAATGCCACTTGACCACATTAATTTCTTCCTCTGCCACAGCGATCACCTCGGTTCTCAATGTGGCTACTCCACCATTCTAGATCCCGGGATGAGGGTGACAAAACTATGCAAAATGGATAACAATGGGAGCAAGAAGTACACGTGTTACTTTAAATAATTGAACTTTGGGAGTTGTTTGTTACGGCAACACAACCTAGGAAAAAAATACCGGGATACTAAGCACTATGGCGAATGTTACTATAATCTAAAACAGAAGAAATTTGGGGCTCTGTTACACTGTAGCATATATATGTGTATGTATCGTTTTACATATATACATTATAATAGTAATATTCTATATTTTTATATTACCTATATTATTTTTAGCCACCTATTAAAACAAGACTTCTCTCCCATCTCCTCCCCACACACAAAAAACCTTCTCAAATCAATTGGGTAATCTAAATGCTGAAAATAAGTGCTCACAAATCTCAAATTAACTGAGACTCCCCCCATCAAAAAAGTCTTGATCCATTTGTCAAAATCATTTGCAGAGTTCCACTTCTTCTCCAAGACCAAGTACATTAATCAAACACAGGGCTTCAAAGGAGCTTCATTTTGAGCAACCCAACAGACAAATAAATGAGCTGCCGATGGCTCCTTCATAACGGCCGAGGACCAGGCTGACCCAAGGGAATAGGAGTAAAGCTCAAAGGGAACCATCCAAGCAAAAGCAGCATTTGGGGACCTGAAGCAAACGGATAAAGCCAACCCACATACTCTCACTTCCAAGACTGTGAGCCAAGCACATGTGTGTTTGTTCGCTAAAATAAGAAGATGCAAACGTCCCACGTCTGGTTGATTTCTTATGTGCTACAACCATAAAGATGTTTGTGTCTGGAGTACACGTCTGAGCATTGTGCTCAAATGTGCCAACTCATAAACTTGATCACACATACCTATGATCTATAAGAATGTTTCCCTTTGAAACAATGTAATTCTGGAAGGTTTTCTTCTCTATCGCCTGGATGAATTGCCTAAAGTTTCTCATTTAAGTATGTGAAGAACTGTCCATTTTTACTCTGCAGAGCTTTTCACTGGTGACTCAGTGAGGGATGATGTCATCTGTTATCCCACAACGGCTGGTGTGGTTCTCTCTGCTCACTTAAACCATTCCCTCTGTTTCTGTGGCAGACAGCACTCCCCAGTTTCCATCCTGTCGTCGGCTTCTTCCCAGCCAGCCCCAGGCAAACAGCCTCCCCTGCAGCAGATGAAACAGGAAGTTGGACAGCTTGAGTCTGCAGTGGGACCCCTAGTGTTTTCCCACTCCATGCCCTGGCAGCGTTCCCCACAAGTACGTACAAACACACACACACACACACACACACACACACACACACACACACACA
>NW_027397070.1:36690312-36753971 GCF_003265705.2 Callorhinus ursinus
ACACACACACACACACACACACACACACACACACACACACACACAGAGCTCCCATTGTTGCAGCCTTCCTCAGCCTACTGATCCTAATATGGAATGCAGCAGGAAACCCATGATTTCCTGGTACTCGGCAAGCTGGAGGAAGCAAGGGGAAAACTCCATTAAAAAGCCCAGCTTCCCTCCATGTTAGATGTGAAGTGGAAAAAGGGGAAGATTTAGCAGAATTCTACCGTGTCTTCTAGCCAGGCTGGAGAGGGAAAGAGCACAGCGGAAACCCTCAGGCTGTTGAAATTTCTAGACTGCCACGCAGCCCCTAGAATTCGGAGAAAAAATGAGGGTTTCTTAACTCAAACTAGAGGGAAAAGGGACAGATGCTTTTAATCATTCTCCCAAATGTGTGCTACCTTTCCTGACCAGTATGGTAAGTGCGAGGGCATGTGCCGGCTGCCTGGGACAGGTCCGTGTGATCCCAGGCGCCCTAAGTAAGGCAGGGTGATCTCGAGCCCGCCGCTCGCCCGCTTCCCGCGCTCCATGGGCTTCGGGAGAAGCAGGAGAAGCCACAGCAGCTGCCCGGTGCCGGCAGCTGGAGCCGCCGCGATGAGCTGCACCGAGCGCGGTGACAGGCGCTGCGGCTGCGGGGGCACGGAGGAGAAGAAGATGCTCAAGTGTGTGGTGGTGGGAGACGGCGCCGTGGGGAAAACCTGCCTGCTGATGAGCTACGCCAACGACGCCTTCCCAGAGGAGTATGTGCCCACTGTGTTTGACCACTATGCAGGTAAGGGAAGGCGGAAAACCCTGCCCTTGCGGACCGGGTGCGCGATGCGGGCCGCCACACCCCAACTTCAGAGGGGCCTGCTTTAGCTCGCAGGGCAGCCAGTAGGGGCTGCCGGCCTGGCCGCCGCCAGGTCCCGGAGCGAAACACACAGCCAAGGTCCCTGCTGGAACGTTAGGACAATTCGTCCGTCCATTGGTAGCCTCACAACTTCCCCCCCCCTTAAATCAAATGACGAATACTGGGGAAATACCCTGAACTGCCCTCCAGGCTTTGGGGCCAGAGATTTCACACAACGTTCTTGGGAAGATTCATAACTTTTTATGGGAACATTCTAAAATGTAACTGCAACACAATTAAAAAAAATCATCACTAACTACACAACTAGTGAAAGAAGTATTTTTGCCACTTTTCATATATTTACCTCATGCCATTCTTAAATGAAATGGCAAGATTAACAAACGATAGAACATTCATTTTTCTGTAACAATCGGTGGCTGTACTAATTAGGCTTTTATCTTCCTGGGGCTGTAGATGGGCGGGCGGGGGTTAGTACTGAAAGGTCTTAAGTATCTGTTAGGCAGTCTGTATCTTGAATTCAAAGAAACACTTTGAATTAATGTGTTTTTAAAGTAAAAATAAAGAGAAAAATAACATTTGAATCGTTTTAGAGTATGTCCAGAAAGGATTAAATTGGACATAAAATATTTTAAGGCATGACAAGTTAAAATACGGTAGTCACAACTTAATCCTTTCAGTTACTTTTATTTTCTGAGTGTTCTAAAGTTTGTAGGTGTACTTGTCAATGTGATAGCCTATCTCAATTTTCCCATTTTTTTAAAAGATCTTATTTATTTATTTATTTGAGAGAGGGGGGAAAGAGAGCACGAGCAGGGAGAGGGGCAGAGGGAGAAGCAGACTCCCCACTGAGCAGGGAGCTGATGCGGGACTCGATGCCAGGACCCCGGGATCATAACGTGAGCCAAAGGCAGACGCTTAACCAACTGAGCCACCCAGGCGCCCCATCAATTTTTCCATTTTCATTCTGACTTTTTCTCTTAATTTCTAAAACATATCTTATTGTTCCTCAAAAACAAGTTCATGAAATTCTTCAAGTTTACACTACCCTAATTTTATAGCTCTTTTCAACAGAGTGATCAGCTTGGTGAGTTATCAGAGATTTGAGATTTCATAAGAGAAAATTTTCCCTTCCTTCACCTTGGCTTTGGGTCAAGTTCAGCAAAGGAGAAGCGGCCCACAGGAAACCTGTGTGAATGTTGACTTTGCTATGTGGCCATTTGAAATCCTCTCTCTGTTAGGAAGTAGCTTCTTTTCCAGAACTAAACAATCACCTAAGTCCCCTCCTTCTCCTACAGTTACATGATTTATGACAATATTACATAGCAGATTGGGAGAGTACCACAGTACCACAGTGAAAATAATATCCACTTCCCAGAAGGCTTTATATATATATATGTATATATATGTATATATATATATATACATATATATATATTTGTAAAATTAAGAGCAAATTTTAAGTCTAGCTCCCTTAAGCTTTTCCGAAAATATAATGACTGTGACCAGAAAAGAACATTTCAAAGAGAACAGAAAACTTTCACGCTGGGGGGAGGGGGGAAACCAATAAGATTAAGAGGTCCGGGACTTAAGTAAGTTACTAAGATACTTGACATGGAAACATCTTAGCAAAGGTTATTTATTCTATACCCTCTTTCTGCTAGGAAAGGAAAACTGGCTGGTACCTAATTTCAAAAACTTTTAAATCAAAGGTGAGGCCCAAAATTGACTAACGGGAGAGGCCTCAAGTGCTTTTGAAAATGATGTATCCCAATCCCCATCTATTGGTTGAACCAGTTATCAGCCTAGTATAAGAAAAAAGAGGATAAAACCATCTTTAGGGATAAAGTCAACCTATAAAAAATATATTAGAGCTCAAACAAAGGCTCAACTACTAGATTCCACCAGGATGAAATTATTTTATATTTCAAATGTGTATTTTCTTACTGTTATCTGAGCACCAAAGCACCTTAAAGATTTTGGCTACTCTATGGCTTTACCTCTCTTCTCCATATGAACAAGTATGCAGTATCCAGTCCCTGGGTCCTACTGGTGCATTCTGAAATCACAAGCAGCAATTGAATTCCTGAGTCTTTAGAAAATTGCAGCTGAAGTCTGAGAGAGACTATCCCTTGAAGATGTTTCCCTAACAGCTACCCATCCCAGGAAAGTAGAGCTATAACAATAGTAAGGATGGAAGCATACTTGAACATACTGTTCAAGATGGTGGGCTTTGAAGCCAGAGAGCTTAGTTCTAATACTGGCACTGCCATTGCTGTGTGGCCTTGAGCAAGTTACTTAACCTTTCTGTCCCTCAGTTATCACAAGAAAAGAAAAGGGACAATAGAAGTATTAGGAGTGTTTGTAAGAACAAAATAAATTAATACCTGTGAAATTCTTAGAACAGTGACTCACACATGGTGTGCGGTACATAGTAGCTATTATTATTAAGAGTAAGTTCTCTACACTTGCACACAGTTAGGAAAGGAAATTAAAATATAATTAAAAGATAAAGTTTACAGGGGCGCCTGAATGGCTCAGTTAAGCATCCAACTCTTGGGGCGCCCGGGTGGCTCAGTCGTTAAGCATCTGCCTTCAGCTCAGGTCATGATCCCAGGGTCCTGGGATCGAGCCCCGCATCAGGCTCCCTGCTCCGCGGGAAGCCTGCTTCTCCCTCTCCCACTCCCCCTGCTCGTGTTCCCTCTCTCGCTGTGTCTCTCTCTGTCAAATAAATAAATAAAATCTTTAAAAAAAAAAGCATCCAACTCTTGATTTCAGCTCAGGTCATCTCAGGGTTGTGAGATCAAGCCCTGCATCGGGTTCCATCTACTTGAGATTCTTCCCCTCTCCCTCCCTCACCTCTAAATTAAAAAGATAAAGACTACAACAAAGTAAAATACAATTTGAAGAGTATCCTCCAAATGGAGTAGGATGTGATGAGATGTATGTAATGTCCTTATAATACAGTAATCGCATGTATTGATAATTGATAAAATATGCATGGAGTAATAGTAGTGGGATATTAAATTGGGAGGGGAAATAACAGTTTTGAATGAGTGATTGTAAAAAAAAATTAACAACCAGCTAGAAAAAATATTTAAGTTTTATGAATCTTAGTTCTTTTCCATCCACCCAAAAGTACATCTCCTGCAGGCATCTTTCCTCCAGGCATCCTTCTTCTCCAAGCCCCCTTGACTCCATAAGGAGAGTTCCTTGCTCCATCTTCAACCCATCTCCAGAAATTTCTTCACATTTCTAGAAGACGGCTTCCACAATGTAGAGCGATTTATCTGTTTTCTTGTTTTTCCCACTTCCACTGTGCTTGGATCTCCCGAGGGAGACGGTTGTGTCTTGCCAAATCCCATGGTCATTTCTCAGCTCTCATCTTACTGGATGGCTTGGAGGCTTTTTTATGGCTTATTACTGTTTCTTTGCTTGGTTTCTGGGATAACAGCTTCTCCTGGCTTTTATTCCCTTTACTGTCAAATCTTTCTCCATCTCCTCTGCTGCCTACTCTGTCTCTTCCCAAACAGTATATGTTGGCAAACCTCAGTGTTCAGTCCCTCAGTTCCCTTCTTTATTTATCCTCATACCCCAGTTGGTTGTATTTAGTCTCATGACTTTAGTTATTATTTATCTACCAATGGCTCCCACATTTATATCTCTGGTCCCAATATTCCCCAAGACCCAGCCTCACAGATCCAACTGTCCCTCTGAATATCTAATAGGCATCTCCAATTTAACCTGTTAAAACAAAATTCTTTAACTGCCCTAATCTAGTCCTCCCCTAGACTTCCCCATGCAAGTACATGACCACTCTCTTGCACCCAGTTGCTTAGAACCAAAACTTCAGTATTATCATTGACTCCTTTCTTCCTATGACAATACCCCCCACCCTCTCCATTCAAACCATTCATTATTATTCCTTCTTGCTACTGATCAGCACAACATTCAAAATACCCCATCACTTCTCACCACCTACACTGTTTCACTCTTGTCCAAGGCACCATCATGTCTCATCTAAACTACTGTAATCACCTCTCAGTTCCCTGCTTCCAACCTTTCCCCCCTCTAGTCAGCTCTCCACACAGCTGGCAAAGGGGCTATTCACAGCCCAAATCCCCCAATCCCTTCACACTCAGATCCATCATTCATCATGGTCTACAAGGCACTCCACGACTTGGTCCCTGTCATCTCTCCACCCCCATCTCCTAACTCTTCTCTTCAGTTATTCCACTCTAGCCATACCAGCCATCTTGGTATGCTTCGAACACACCGATATCCCACTTTCTTGAAGACTTCACACTTGCCCTTCCCCCAGCCTGACACTGTTCCCCCAGATCCTCTTCAGCTTCAACTGACCACATTATTTAACACATACACACACAAAAACACAAACACACACACACGGAGTCACTCTTTAACCACTTATCCTGCTACATACCTATAACATTTCACACTAGTGGCATCATACTTCTAATTATTTGCTTACCATTTTTATCCCACACTTGAATGGGAACTCCATGAGGACAAGGACTTTGTCTTGTTCATTGCTCTATGTCCAACTTTTTTTAAAAAAGACCCCAACATACAGTAGACTCTCAACAGATAGTTATTGAATAAATGAGTTCATATGTCTTAATCACCTTTGTCCCTCCAGTGCTTAGGTAATTTCTGGCCCATTGAAACTGCTGAATAAACGAACAGCTGGTCCAATCTTTAGGAACGAATATGTTTAGAAATTTATTAAATTTATTCTATTTTTTAACTATTTTGTTCACAAGTATCATTTTATCTCTACTGGAATTGTAACATGGCATTTTTTCTTGACCCAAGCGGCCAATGTCACATCTGTTGAATAATGTAACTCTGCAATGCATAAATTTCATTTGGAAACAGATGAGCTGCAAATTGCTCCATAAGCATTATATTCAAAAGCCTACCTAAATTTTGAGAGGCTCCCTCAAAGACTTACAGCTCTTATATACAGAGCATGCTTCAGAGTGACCCCAAGTTCAACCAAGGGCTAGGACTAAAAGTTAGGGGCAGCAGGATGAAAGTAGATAGGGCCACTCACGCTTCTGTTTCATAGAACATATGACATAAGGATAACACTTCCATTTTGTGTTTTCTTAGATTGTGTGTCAAGTTAGATTGTCCATGGTTTATATGTCCATGTACACAGGTGTGTCAAATAAGCCTGTTCACATTGGAGCCTGTGCACGGTGTACCTCATTCACCATTTCCATCAGCCTCTGGCTTAGAATTGATTTTGTCTGTGGCCCTTTCTTCTATCACCCGTCCCTCCTAGAATTTGTCAAAAAACCACCTGTGTTTCAAAACTCACTTTTGAAGTCACTATTTGCAAATCCAGCCATCTATGCAGGAAATTCACAGGATTCATGGGGGGGATGGAATCTAGCTGTTCTATCAGCTGAGTGAGATGTAAAAGGAAGTCGTTTTCACAGAGAGCTGAAAGTCAAGTCTAACTTTTTCACTTAATTAAATGGTGATCCATCCAAGGTAGACTTAATCACAACTTAATGGCCAGAGCAGGGGAAACTGTCCAATCCACCAGGGAGGGGGAGTAACACAAAATAATAGAAAGTGAATAAAACCTATTCCTGGGCCTATAAAGGTTCGTGACATAGTTCTACCCATTTGGGAATATTTACTCAGGAGTTTCTCTTTTGCTCTTTCTGAAGACACCTGAGAATCTCTAGAGAATGGATGAGATTCATTTTCTATAAGCTAAAAGGAAACCTGAAACAACTCTCATGGGACTATGAACTAAATCACCAGATTTTAACCTTAGATGAAAATATAAAAGAAGTTTGTGTAAGAGGAGACAAGAATGGACCAGTGGACTCACTTACTCTGTTCCTTCTAAATGCAATGGGGCTCAAAAACACAAAATCTTGTAGGTATCCAACCTTCCAATATCTCCTTTTGAGGGGGTATAATGTGTGGCTGATGCTTTTGCTGGACGCTTGGAGGTCACACCAAAGGGGCAGTGGCGGGAATCACACGAACAGTTTCTTCCACCCTGAGATATGCTTCTGGAAGCAAGCACAATCAGAGGCTTCAAGGATGCAAATTACACTCGGAAAGCCAAAGCGAACTGCAGGGACTATGAATTGTGAGCTGCAGCTCTTGGGAGTAAGAAAGAAGAACAGAAGAGGGATCAAGAAAATTAAGTATCTGTAACCCAAAAACAACCATGCTCCCAGGATTGGAAACAGCATCTGCAGTTCTCTGCAGTCCTGCATTCCAGTTTTAGTTGGCAACAAACCAAGGAGCGAGACCAATTCAGGCTTCAGTGGACAGGCTCCCTGTGACCAAGACACTTAGTTCCACATGGCCTAACTCCCTTCACATCCAGGCTAGGAAATCCTTCATAAAAGTTTACTACCAACCTGCCCATGGAGGTTGGGCTTCAGGGAAACAGTATTTTATTTCTGGAATAGCTTTTTCAAAATCTGCCATTTCTCCCTCTTAGTGTGAGACAAATAACAAATTTGGCTCAGGGATGGCCCAGCACATGGGACATTTATGTTTTGGGTACAGCTGGCCTGTTTTAAAAAGGCAGCATGAATATGGGCAACAAACATAAGACCTCTCAGGAAAGGACAGGTAAGAAAACTGAAGAGAAACACTCTCCCTCATCAATCCTGAGCACAAGACTTCAAGGGCCTATGACACAGACCCTACCCTCTGTGTACGGATGCAGATGCTGATATGACGCTGAAAATTTACCTTCCCACATACAAAAATCCATGCCACCTGCTGGGTTAGTCAGCAGAATCCAAACAGTTAATTTTCCGGGTGTAACTCAGTCAGGATAAATTCCATCATGAATTCAATAGAGACCAACTGTGAGTCACAGAGTGGCCTGGCATTGTTCCTGAAAGCTCTGAAGTCCACCAGCTTCTTGAATGTGTCCAATTTTCATGAAACAAAAGGACTTGATTCATGTGTATCCACCTGGTTTTATTTCCACAGCGCTTATTTCCGGTGCTCTTTGTTTCCGGTGTTAGCAGGAGTCTCTAGGGCCATGTGTGATCCAACAAGCAGTGTGGCAGTGTTAATTATGAAACTCAAGTGTCACCAGTACATGTACTAACAACAATAACAGTAGCTGTACACTTCCAGAGTCTTTGCTATGATTCAGGCATATTTGCGATATTTTCATACATCAATTCACTGCTTCCTCACAATGCTCTTGTGAGGTATATTCTTTTCCCAATTTTACTGATGAGGAAATCAAGGCACAAAGATATTAACCAATATGCCCAAGGTTAAATGGCTTGTAAAGGAGTAAATGGAAGCCATGAAACAGTAAACAAACAACATAAGCAGTGTAGAGCATTATAGCTATTAACGTTAATCAAAAAGCCACTGTTAGGGTATGCTAACCTAACCCAAACATGTAAGGGATTAACACCACGGCAGGGTGTTTCTTGCTGATGTTACGGTCCTGGGCAAGTATTCAAGTCAGTGGGGCCACTTCCCTCCATTTAGTCATCTAGACACCCGGGCTCCTTCCATCTTGTGACCCTGCCATCCCCTGAGATCTCATACTTATCTGCATCCACCCAGCCTAATGAAAAAGAACATGGACAAACTCAAATGGAAAGTTTTGTGGGCCAAACCTGGAAGTGACAGACATCATTTCCAGTCACACTCCAGAGGACGTGTAAATGAGACCCGAGGCCACGCCTCAGTCTAAGAGAGGCTGGGATAGGAAACCCACCTACAGGCCCAAGAGAAGGAAGAATAGATTTTAGTGGAGACCAGGCATCTCTGCTTGTATCAGACTCTCCAGCCACTAAATATCCTTCCACACTTTTCCCCCATGTAAAACCAACTTGCCCTTTTCCACAGAAGGACCGCCCAGAGTCCTATTCTGTCACCACACCAGGTCAGAGTCCAGTGCTTGCAGGTGATACACAGCTCTTTCCATCTGATGGAGACATGGTTCCTTGTGGTGCAATAGGAGATTCATCATCTGCCCCATTTATACAATCACCCCTTAAACAATGGTAGAACAGGGATGGAATAACTAAAATTTTCAAAACCCCTTCAGAAAAGGAAAGAATGGGAGACACATGGCAATAACAGAATCCTGATAGCAAACACTGGGAAGACCCTCTGTGCTGTCAATGGAAGAAGTTTCTGGGAATTGACCCTGATGCTATTCTCTGGGAGGAGAAATTCAGGCTTCCTTTAGTCTTGACTTTGCATCCATTAGTCTTGACTTTTCCTGGCTCGGGTCTGGGAGGTTCTTCTTGTTCATCCATTGCCCTCCGTGACACACATCTCAATGAGGCCTTTGGGAGCATGTTTTCCTCGGGGACTACAGCACTTTCACAGCCTGCTTCTTGCTTGTACAATTTGGGGGCTCAGGGTCGTTTTATAGCTATAAGCGTATTCAGTCCAAGTTTGGCATTTCTTCGGAAACACAAGTCTCAAAAACTTACCAGGTTTCTGGTAAATTCCATGGACCAGTAACAACATCCAAGACCAAAGTATGTCTTCCTTAGACATGCTTCTTAAACATACTTTATTTGTCTGCCTCCTGTAACCAATGTCTTTTGTTTTTCCCCTCAAATTAACAATAGCCACCAAGAGGCCATAATAAAGCAGTAGGCTTAGATGCAAGGGATTGTGTCTTTGACACAGATCTGATTCTCCTGCTTAAACAGAGAAATGGACATTTATGGCTCCTTTTTTAATTGTATCTTCTATTTGTGGAATCCAAAAATAACCAATTTTACAACTCTGTAAGTCCATCAATACCTGTGTTCTATCAATCTCTGCTTAAAAAAAACAACCAATTCAGCTCTTTTCTTTCCTAGAACACCTTGCTAAACACAATAAGTAACAATTAACATACAATAACAATCTGGTTTTTCCCAGTCTTTCCTTTGAGTGCTACAGACACTGTAGGAACTCAGTTTACCTTCCAGGTTTCACAGATAATAGTTTTTGCAAAACTACAGTCTTGCCACAGGAGAGCATAGATCTTGATCTTTCCAGACTCTTTTTTTTTAACCACTTTCCACTGAACAGCGAAGCCAACAGTACAGTTTTGCTGTTGTTGTTTTTTTTTTTAGGTTCTTGTAATGACACCACACTCAATAGACTAGGATACTGTAACAAATAGACTCGAGCATATAATGATTCAAACTATTAGAATTCTATTTCTTGCTCATATGACAGGCTGGGCAAGTGTTCGTGTTGATGAGATGGTTCTGCCCCATGTGGCCATTCACGGACTTTTTCCCATCTTGTGACTCTGCTGTTACCGGGGGCTTAATAGTGCCATGTGTCGAGACAGTGGACGATAAAAGAATAGGGAGGAGGGAGGGCAAGGAGCAGCGGTGTGGGCCAGATTTACAAGTGGCGTGCCTCACTTCTGTTCACACTTCATTACAGAGAAGTTAGACCCTGGGCCACATGTAATTGTGACAGAGGTTAGCTTTATGCCCAAAGAAAAGGCAAACAGATTTTACTGGACTCCTAGTGATCTTTACTATCATCACTAAGTTGAGATTTCTTCTGCCAAATATAGTAGACCCACATAAACAATAGAAACTGCCCTAAGCACCATATTGAATGAGGTGTTTATTCTGCTACAAATGACATGCCTGTATTTCCCAAACTTGCCTGCTCATCAGAAAAACCTGCTTGTTGAAAATGCAGATTCTTTAGTCCATGCCATAGCCTTAGTCTGCTATATCAAACCCACTGAGAGAAAGAGAGATAAACATAAATTTCAACAGGCATCCTAAGCATTTCTTACTAAATGGAATCTATGAAACTTCCATTTCACAGTTGAAAATCTTTTGGATATCATAAGGTCATATAGTTCAATCTAATGTAATTTAGCAAGTTCAGAAGACCTTTCTTTATACTATAAGGTGCCTATAAATCAAGTCAAAAGGGACAGTTCTATGATAAAACATGATAAAACATCCATCAGTAAAAAGCAACTTAAAAATACATATCCACATATATAATTTCTTGACTTGGGAGTTTCTGACAAGCAAAGTTGCATAAAACAGAAAAGGCCTTTAGAACCTCTCAGAAACAACTAGCAAATTCCTAAATGAGGACCAGAGTGCTCTCGTCAAAGACCTGCTGTCAAGGCTGGGCATAGAGAGATCCCGGAAGAAAGAGAATGCGTGAGGCTAAGACTCAAAAAGTGTTGGGAGAGGGCTGGGGTGGGGAGGGCGGAGAAGCCCCAGAGCTCCGAACAGAGAGGAGTAGGAATTGTAAGACAGCAGACAGGGGCCAACTAAGCAAACTGGGGTGCCCTGAGCACCAGCTGCTGGGAGAACAGCCTCGGCCGTGACTGACAAAGTCCCACAACTAATCTCTCTGTTCACGGAGCCTGCTGTTTGGAAAACAATCATTGGCCTGACTGGGAGACTGTCGGTGGGCTCATTGAGGGAAATTTTAGAGAACGCCTCCTCTCAGGGGAAGAAGCAAAGGAGTCTTAAAAAACAGGAAGGAGCCAGGGACCCTGGGGGTGGTTTTGGTGTAGCTCTGGCCGTCTTGGATGCTCTGTACTGTTCTTACACAACCACCCAGCCCTACGCTTATGAAATGAACATAAACATCTGTTTCCCCTCGGCCAATCCTTCTGTTCTTTACGCTTTGACCTACATTCGGGAAAAACAAAAATGGAAAACCTCTTAAAATGCAGTTATTGAGCATCCAGAAAGGCTCCTCCCTGGGCTAGAATCCGGTTCCTGAAAGAGATAGCATGTCAGTTCTGGGGGAGGCAGAAATCTCAGAACTGGGACTCAGGCACAGTTACCGGGTCAACCAGTTGACAAACAGTCCTGCTAGTGGGGACCCAGCCTTCCTTTGGAGTTTCTCCAGCTGTTTTAATACAAATTAGCAAATCAAGCCTCAGAATGTGATTCTGCTTGCCAACAGGGGAGAAACAATGCTCTGTGTGGCCTGAGCAGAATGCAAGATAGTGAACAAAACTGCTTCCTGATCCTTTTGCAGGAAAATCTACAATTGATTAGTAAAAATAGTAATTTGCAGGGCGCCTGGGTGGCTCAGTCAGTTAAGCCTCTGACTCTTGATCTCAGCTCAGGTCTTGATCTCAGGGGTGTGAGTTTAAGCCCCATGCTGGGTTCCATGCTTTGCATGGAGCCTACTTAAAGAAAATAAATAATCATAATTCACTAATACTATTTAGCTAAGTATTTAGTACGTGTCAAACCCTGTGTTACTTTTGCTTACTTCTTTGAGCCCCACAATTTCTCTAGGTAGTAAGTATCTTCATTTCATGGATGAGAAAACTGGAACTCAGAGAAGTCACCTGTCCAACATCACAAGGCTGGGAAGTGGCAGAAAGGATTCAAATCTATGAGCTCAAACGTTATCTTCTCAGTGAGGCCAGACCACTCGGATTAAAGAAGGCTTCATTTTAAGACCTATTTATTTCCTCTGTAATTACTATCTTATTTGTTTATTTAATTGTCCATTTCTTGCTTCCTTCTAGAATGTATACTTCACAAAGGCAAGCTTCTTTCTGTCTTGTTTTCTCTTATGTCCCAATGCCTGGGGATGAGCCTGTGACACAAAAGACACTCAGAAATGTCTACTGAATGAATGAAGGAAGGAAGGAAGGAGATCCAAGAGTCTCACAGTCTTAACCACTGCACTTACACTGAAGTTAGCCTTCTATGTGAATAGTTAGGATAATTTTCTATGTTGAAATCTGATCCTCCCACATCTTAAAAGGATATATCCTAAGCATCATAAACATACATTCATAAATATTGTATTGGCTTGGTTTAGAACTTGCAAAACAGTTTTATTTTTCTAGGGAAAAAAATTCTAAAATATTTTGTTCTAGTCATATTTTCAACTTGTGAGATCTGGGGGCTTCAACCAGGCAAAAGTTGTTTTCCTAATTATATAAAGGAGTTCTGTTTTATCTCTGTTTTTTGGATGTTATAGAGACAAAAAGAAAAGCTTAATTCCTTAAAGTATATGCCATATAACTTTTTTTTTCCAGATAATGAGATTAATTATGAGGAAAAACAGTAGGTCAATAATCTCCTTAATGTATAACATGTATAAAACTCCAAGGAATTATGAATGATATTTATAAAATACAAGCATTCATTAGCTAGAAAGTATACTAATTTTCAGATGGTATGCTTGCAAGAAATGCAATGAACATGTTTATATATATTAATACTGAGGCATTTTATACTTGCCAAAGTAAGAGATATGAGAAGGAAACTGGCTTCTCTCTCTCTCTCAAGAGTCCTCTCTGCTCATGTTGGATAAACGTGCACTATGAACCCTAAATGCTTCTTTCCTCAACTAAAATGAATTTCACATGACATTTGCCATAGTTCAAGCTGGTAAATAAGAGCCCTTAAGAATTTTCCATAGTAGGGGCACCTGGGTGGCTCAGTCGTTAAACATCTGCCTTCAGCTCAGGTCATGATTCCGGGGTCCTGGGACCGAGCCCTGAGTTGGGCTCCCTGCTCAGCGGGAAGCCTGCTTCTCCCTCTCCCTCTGCCCCTCGCCCTGCTTTGTGTGCGCACATGCATGAGCTCTCTCTCTCTCTGTCAAATAAATAATCTTAAAAAAAAAAAAGAATTTTCTAGAGTAGACATGTTTTAACCAAACTTTTCAAATGAGATATTGAATGTTAAATCTTAAGTGTCAATATTAGGTACAAACTTTGCTTTAGAAGTTTTATTCTATTCATTCCATTCATTTACCCTCTTACTAATTCTCCATACCAAGACCTTCCTTTTAGATAAACGGAATCCAACAGGCAGCAGATCCAAACTATTTCCTCTCACCCAAGCTCAGCAAAAATGGAGAACTCCTTATTATCATCCTCAGAATGATGACTCTTAATATATTTGAAGACTGAGGAAATTTTCCTCCTTCTCTTCAGACAATACTCCCAGATCTTTCCAACTCCCTTCATAGATATCTGACCTTGTATTTCCCCATTTTTAATGGGTAGCTTCTCACAAATTCAGTTTCAGTCAGTCATTATCAGCTTGCCTTTCAAACCCATAGCTGGCACACGGTAGCTTTTCTAATGGTTCCATAGGAATGGGCATCTCATCAAAAGGGTTATGTACAGTCATTAACAGGAGGTAAAAATCTAAACTAAATACTCTTTTCAAGCACTTCTGTCTTTTGTTTTCTTTTTCGCTTGTTATTTAAGTAGGCCAGTCTGACTAGTGTAAAGGACTGAAGCTGTCAATAGAAGAGTACTGCATTTCTCCCCCAGCATTTTAATACGTCTCTGTTAAGTTTTTCCCAGGTTTATCTACATCACAATATCATGTTAAGGCTTTCAAAACACGGGATTTCTTCGAATCCCAGAATTAATCTTGGCTCCATAGGTCGACACATTTTTCTGTATTCTAGGAGATATCTTGGTCCCTGTGGTTACCATAGATCACTGTGTTTTATAATACTGAATACCCAATCATTGTAACAGGTACGCTAGTCTTACTAGGATTTAGTATGCAGCAGACTACAAATCATCCTGAATGACTTTTATGCTTCATTTACTTTCTACCCATTAACACATTAAAAGTTTATTTAGCCAGACATTCTATTTGGCAACCTCACCAGTTACCACAGATTGAATGTCAGTTTCACAAAAGACATCTTATTCCAGGGTAGTCTAGAGCTCAGCTTTTTCTGGATACAAGGAGAATCTTAGGCTCCAAGCTATAAGACTTCTGGGGTACCTACAAGAGATCGTGAGTTATTTTGGACCCTACTACATCATCAACTAACCTTAAGTATAGTAATTTACACAGTAAAAGAAATTACTTCACATCATGCCTAGTTTGATACATGGGTCCTCAAATGATTTCTAAACTTTCAAGTTAGAGCTTACAGTGATGGGGAAGGAATGGAAGGGGGTCAGGAATATAGATTAACAGAACTTTCAAAGCATCCACAGAACATTTGGGAAAACACATTTTATTTGCCTTCAATGTCACAAGGAGCTAGGAAACCGCCCCCCAACAGATTTCCTTTCTGATTGAATCACTACCTCAGCCTCCCCATCTTTCACCACCTCATGAACAGTTTAGAAGCCTATTCCCTGTGAAGTGAGGAAAAGAATTTCTATTCTACTGACAGAGACACTTGGCTCTGATTTTAGAGCCAATGTCTGGCATTCCCACAAACCCTGCAATTAACTCAGAGCCCAGAGAAAAAGCACCAAGTAAAGCATTTCGAGGGTGAGAAGGATTAGCCCACAGAATGATCTATTTGTCCATTAAAAGTTGTTGCCATTTTTCTATTTCTTTGTAAATGGACACCAACAAACCTTTAAACAAAGTATCTTTGAAAATGGACACTGCAGAGGATTTAATGCACATTTTTTTTCTTTTCATGGTTCTTAAAATCAATAATCTGCCATTGAAAGATATATGGCATACTCAAGAAAGAGCTTCATAAAAATTGTTTTTGTTCTTATTTAGTCTTTCCGTGTTCTCCTACTTCCTTTTTTAAAGGATCCCAAACTTTCTGTGGTATATGCATTAAGAGTTTCCCTGCCCCTCTGCAGTACCTTCATCCAGTGAATTCTACATGAAAAGAATATACATCTTTTAAGAGAAAGGCCTTGTGGTATATTAACTTGACAAGCAGCCCCTGATCAGCCAAATTTCATGCTAATACTATTTAAATTTTGTCCTTTATTAGGGAAAAAAATACTTCAGAAATATTTTAATGGTATATGTGAGAATCATAGAAATTCAGTTATGGAAATGATACTGTGATGTAAGAGAAGTCAGAAAGGGCTGCAGATCTCTGCTGTGGAATAATGCAAGTCTACCCCTGAGCAATGTCTATCCAATCTATGGAAGGAGAAAATTAAGTAAAATTTTTCTCCATAATTCTTCAAGGACAGGGTTATTTCAGCCCCAAACTCTCAGGACTTTTTCTACCAAGACCCACTAGGAGCCTTTCCTCAGTACAGAGGGTGATCCTCCTCTATTACTCCCCAAATTTCTGCTCTTTTCTCATTTTTTTTTTAGAGGGGGTAGAGGAGAGGGGCATAAGGAGAGGGAGAGAGAGCATCTTAAGCAGGCTCCACACCCAGTGCAGAGCCCAACGCAGGGCTCGATCTCACGACCCTGAGATTATGACCTGAGTCGAAATCAAGAGTTGGACGCCCAGCCGACAGAGACACCCAGGTGCCCCATCTGCTCTTTCCTCATTTTAACATCAAGTCTCAGAAACATAAAGTTTCTTGTATTCTAGGGATGAAGAGAAGCACAGGAATGCCTGGTCTTGGGAATCCCTGACTGGGTAACTCCTTCTCCCTCCCCAGGAAAGGTACCGTTGGAAGGCAAGGGCTGCCTGGAGTTCTGATCCATTAAGTCAGAGCAGGTGTGTCACGTGAGAGCTGCAGTTCTTAGAAAACATCTAAGTGTTGCCCCAATTACAAAAGACTGCCAAACTCCTTCCTCCTTCATGCACACTGTTGCTCAATGACCAAAGACACAGACATTCAGAAGGCAGAATTGGAATTTTGTACTAAAGAATCTGGCATTATGCCTATCTCTAATATCTATATTGTCATGCTCGGTCTCTTGAGGCAATAAAATCCCCCAAGCTTTCTTCCTCCTTCTCTGCTGTCTCTTGGTGGTGTGAATACCCCCCTTATAATTACTGCTTTTCTCCTCTGCCAGGCTCTCCTTACTAAGGCAAGGCACTTCTCCCCGTCATACATGGGCTTACAGTAGGCACTGGATTATAAATGTTGATTATATTTCTAACACCAAAGAAAGGATGTAGCACTTTTTCCAGGATCAGGAACAGTGGATGCCCTAGTGATGACAAGTGCATCAGACATCATCACAGACGCCCAAGATAATTGTCTTAAACCATAAAATGAGAGATTTAGACCAGAAAGGTTTAAATATGACCTTGCTGTACCATTTCCAAGTGGTTTTAGCATCTCCCCCTTCAAAGAATCTGAGATGATTTCAGTGTGAATGGACCCACTTCATAATGGGAGTGGCCTGGTATTGTGCTGGGTCTGAATGCCAAGAGAACAAAGGTAGAGGAATGCAACTTCAAAACGGGTTTTATTTTTTTTTATTTTTTTATTTTTTTTATTTTTTTTAAAGATTTTATTTATTTGAGAGAGAGAGAATGAGAGATAGCACGAGAGAGAAGAGGGTCAGAGGGAGAAGCAGACTCCCTGCCGAGCAGGGAGCCCGATGCGGGACTCGATCCCGGGACTCCAGGATCATGACCTGAGCCGAAGGCAGTCGCTTAACCAACTGAGCCACCCAGGCGCCCTCAAAACGGGTTTTATTTCTTGCTCTCTCCTCACCTCTGTGTATCTGGAGAACAAAAATGAGCTAGGGAGGAGAGAAGGAGGGCACTGAGGAGACCGTACTGTTCTAAGCTCAACAATCATGGTTGATAACAAGTGCTAAGAATGAGTAAGAGCAGAATTTGGGACTCGCCGCCAGATAAATGGACCTTAAGTTTGTTTCTCATGGAATTCAAAGCTGAAAGCCACTTGTGCAGATGTTGGGGGCACTTCCTCCAGGTGTTATCCACACTGCTGTGCAGAGTTGAAAAGGAGGAAATTATGATCAACTGTGGAGACTACTGCTACAGTAGGACCTATTAGTCTAAGAAAGAGGTCCTCTGGTTCTGTCTGTTTCTAGGTCCCCAGAGCTTGTCTCTGCAGTGAACTCCCAACATTGACAGATGCTCTTCTTTCGCATTACAGATTTTTTTGGTCTCATTTCCATCCCAGCTCTGTAGTTATGCATGACATTTTTATCAATTGGCCTACTCTACCATCATCCTAGGTGATCCACAGAGGTGCACAGGGGGAGGGAACACATATAGTGAGTTGATTATTGCCCAAATGCCTCATTCTGTCACCTACAGGTCTGTGTTTTCCATCCTGGGAGGTTACTATCTGCAGACTTTCATGAGAAAGTTGTGAAGTAGGCAGAGACTAACTTTCATACCAATTTTATCAGCTCAAGGCTGGCAGCAATGTTTTCAATATGAGCATTCCAACCCTGAATTTCATGGACATCTCTGGAAGACTGAAATATAAGTATAATCCAACTCATTGCTGATACTGAATCTGTGTGTGTGTGTGCGTGTGTGTGTGTATGTGTGTGCGACAGAGACAAACAGAAACAAAGATAGAGAAACCCTAACCCTCTTGGTAGAAAAAAGAAGGAAGGATAGATATTAACATATTCCTCAGGTACCCATTACACAGCTGTGCTTTTCCAGTTGGGGTTCTCATCCCTATAAGATAACTTCAACATGTCTGTTTGTTTTTAAGAAAAGATGGTATTAGGGGCACCTGGGAGGCTCAGTTGGTTAAGCATCTGCCTTTGGCTCAGATCATGATCCCAGGGTCCTGGGATAGAGCCCCACACTGGGCTCCCTGCTCAGCAGGAAGCCCAGCTTCTCCCTCTCCCTCTGCCTGCCACTCTCCCTGCTTGCTCTCTCCCTCTCTCTCTCAAATAAATAAAGAAAATCTTTAAAAAAAAAAAAAGACGGTATTATCCTTAAAAGCTCTTTAGAAATGTCTATAGTCTCATCAAACAATTTCACTCTGCCACAAGAGCCTCTAAAAATACCTTGTTGAGTAAATTTATTACCACCATAACCCTCTCTAACATGTAATTTTTCACTGAAACCAGGTATCTATGAAGTAACCTGTCTTCTTGGTAACACAGTGTTGTAGGGGTCCCTAAGCAACTAACTAATCTATATTAGCCAAACATTCCCAAGAAATCACAAATTGTATAATGTACATGAAAGCATTTTTTGTGTTGGAAAATACTATCAAATGTTATTGTTTCCTACTAGCAATAAATCACTTTATTTATTAAATGCACCAGAAGTGTAGAATGACATGATATAATTAGCCACAAAGTACAGCAAAAGCATAAAAGTACATACATCCTCTTTCCCAGGACTGCATCTCTAAGAATGCAGTTAATCCTGATTTGCCCCTTCACACATTCATCCGCAATGTGGATGTCTGAGTGCCCAAAATAGGGCTCAGAACCGGAGGTATTGCTTTCTACACTGTAACTTGTACATACAGCCCACTTGTTCCTCTGAGGGATGGAAACGCCTCAGAACTGTGGGCATTACCTCAGTAGCAGGTGTGAGGTGGGGCTGGGAGAGGGTCTCCACGGCCCAGATCACCCAGCTGCAGTACCAGAAGAATCGTTTCTAATCAGGAATGTAAATCCATTTTTACGACCTTAAAAAGACTCACAATGAGAACATTTGGATATTAAAACACTCTATTCTAAAGACATAATTGTAATTGTACTATTTACTATTGATAATATACCTCAAACAATCTATTGCCTAGTGAAAAATCCAGGCCTACTCTACCAAATTCACAGAATAGTTAATAAGTGCAATTAGTCCCTGCTAGGATGGATCCAAAAGTTAGTTGTTTGGAAGACTGCATTTGTTTCCCTCTTGATTTCCCTAGCATTATCTGACTTCTAAAGTTAATGCTCACCCTTTTCCCATAACCCCACCCTGGGGGCCTCTTGCTAACTCCCAGACTTGTTCTTCAGACCCTCAACGCATCACAATTTGGGAAGTGATTGGGGTCCATCTTCAAGGAAAAGCATTTTCCCCAATTGCATCCAACTATCACTTAAACAACCCTTATCAGTTAAACACCTATAATTTATACATTTTTAAGATACAGTTGGGAGTTGATGGAGGAGAAAAAGTTTCCCTGGGACCAATATAAATTGCCTCAAGCTTTCCACGAGAGAGCTATATTTGCTATCAAAGAAAAGAAGACAAAAAAGTAACTTGTAATAATCTCATCCCTATTTTCATAAATAATGAAATCTTTCCCTTCTCAATTTCAACTCTAAGATACCTATTGAGAGCTTGTGAAAATCAATTTAATATTTGTATATTTACTTCTGTAAAAATTTTATATTTACATATTGGGGCTTCTGATATGACCAGGATTTCAGTTTTCTCCTCTTCTTGAAAACCATCCAGAAGAAAAAAATGGAAAACAAAAATACAAATTGTTTCCAGTAAAACTAGGATATAAATTCCAAAATATTTTTAAAAGGATGCCCAAAACAGCAGAATTCACTGAAGAAAAAAAGGAAGGAAGTAGAAAGAAGCTGAGGAGACAGAGCCCAGTGGTAACAGGCCTCAAAATTGCAAACAAAAATATACTTTTTAAGGTGAGGAGCATATCTAGATTTATATACATTCCATGTATATAAGGAAGTGCAAAAAAGAGAATAATCTGAGGGTTTTACAAGCCTCCATAGACCTGGTTCAGATCACAGAAGCCAAGGATCTCATGAAGAATCATACAGATAAAGCCATGTGCAAGAGAGATTTATTCCAAGTATTTAAGGATAGTTCAATATTAGAAAACCTATTCATAAAACTCATCAGGGATGCCTGAGTGGCTTAGTCGGTTAAGCATCTGCCTTTGGCTCAGGTCATGATCCCAGGGTCCTGGGATCAAGTCCCAAATCGGGCTCTTTGCTCAGTGGGGAGCCTGCTTCTCCCGCTGCCTGCCATTTCCCCTGTTTGTGCACTCTCCACCCCCCTGACAAATAAATAAATAAAATCTTTAAAAAAAAAAACATAAAATTCATCATATCAATAGGTCTAAGGAGAAATAGTACGGTCATCTTCATGAAGATTAACAAAGCATTATAAAAATTAATAGCAAAAATTTGATTTAATAACAATAGCAAAATAAGGAATTGATGGTATGATAGCCTCCAGAGATAACCATTGTCAATTCCTCCCCTCCTTCTATAAATATGTCACTCTACCATCATGAAGTGGAGTTTATTCCCCAACCCTTGGATCTCAACTGGTCCTGTGACTGTTTTTGCCCAAGAGGATGAAGAGAAATTGATTTTCTAGTACCTTGGAGCCCAGGATTTCCTTCCTCTTAGAACCCAGTTGTCAATGTGATGAAGCCCAAGCCATATGGAAAGACCAAACAAAGTAAGAACTGGGCACTCTAGTCAACAGCTCCAGCTCAGCTCCCATACAATGTAACACCAACTGCCACACATGTGAATGAGCCATCTTGGTAGGTCCAACCTAGCCAAGCCCAAGCTGAAGTATGACAAAGCAGAAAAACTGATGAGCCAAGTCCAGTTAACCCAGAGAAACATGAAATAATAAAGTGATTATTATTTTAAGTCTCTACATTTTGGTGTGGCTTCTTATGCAGCCATAGGCAACTTAAACACATGGGGCTTTTGTTTATCTATCTATGTCAGTCTAAAAGCCAGCATCATGCTTAATAGGAAAAGGCTAAAAATATTTCCACTAAAGTCAGGAATAAGGCAAACATTCCCATATTACCATTATTATTTAACATCTTATGGGAGGTACAAGATACTGCACTTGGATAAGAGAAAAATATTAGAGGTATTTTTTTAAAGGGTTATACTCTGACCTCCATCCATCCTGGTCTCTTTGCCATTTTTTGAATACAAATTTCCCCTTTGGAGATTTTGCTCTTGCAGTTCCCCCTGCATGGCACTTATGCCCAATAGTCATGTGACTGGCTTACTAACTTCCTTCAAGGATCCACTCAAATGTCACTTTTTCAGCAAGGCCTTCCTCAATCACACTATATAATAATGAATTATTATCCATTTATCTTGCATTATTTTTCTACAGAATTTATAACCACCTAAAAATATTGCATGCATATATGCGTGCATTCACACATCACATTCCTTTATCATTTGTCTAGTCAGATGGGGATGGGGAGCCATGTCTTTAGCATTTAGAAGAATGCTTAGCACTCAATAGATATCTTCTGAATGAGTGAATGAACATTTAGAAGGTTACAATGCTTTTTAATTATTTGTATATGTTGGTTCTACAATTATTTGTATCCACCTCTACCTTTTCCCTCTGATTTTATGAGTCTACTTTATAGTGGATATTAGAGCATACTTATGAAAAAATCACAGTTCCATGATTCAGTGAACCCAACCATCTTGCTGGGTGACATTAACAGCTAGTCAAATAAATCAAAAATTACTTTCTTTAGGGGCAACTGGGTGGTTCAGTCAGTTGAGCATCTGACTCTTGATTTCAGCTCAGGTCATGATCTCAGGGTCATGGGATCAAGCCCTAAGTCAGGCTCCATGCTCAGTGCAGATTCTCTCTCTCTCCCTCTGCTCTGCCCCCCACTCACACGATCTCTCTCAAAATAAAATAAATAAATAAAATATTTTTAAAAATTACTTTCTTGGGGTGTCTGGGTGGCTCAGTTGGTTAAGCAGCTGCCTTCGGCTCAGGTCATGATTCCAGGGTCCTGGGATCGAGTCCCACATCAGGCTCCCTGCTCAGCGGAGAGCCTGCTTCTCCCTCTCTCTCTCTGCCTGCCTCTCTGCCTACTTGTGCTCTCTATCTCTCTGTCAAATAAATAAAATCTTTAAATAAATAAATAAAAATTACTTTCTTTATAACACGTCATGCTCAAACTATCATTTTTTTCTGGTTATGTGGGCAAAGAACTAGCCATGCTTTTGCAAAATGTTATCATATAATTATGTTGCATAGCCAAGTTAGGAATGGATGCATATACATGTAGAATAGTCAAGAAGATTTGCTTTCAGGGTGGCTGGTTGGCTCAGTCAGTGGAGCATGTGACTCTTGATCTCAGGGTTGTGCCCCATGCTGGGTGTAGAGTTTACTTAGAAATAAATTCTTTAAAAATAAAAGAAGAGGGGCTTTCGATCAAACATACCTAAATTAGACACACAGCTCTATCATTCTGTGGTCATTTTGATTTTGGCCAAATCACTTAACTCTCTAATCTATAGTTTCTTTATGTGTAGAATGAAGATATAATGGGACTTACTTCATCTAGGACATATGAAGATTGAGCCAACGTGTTAGTATATTTATCAGTGTTGAATAAATGCTATTGTTGTTTTTGTCCATGTGGGAGAGACACTTGACCCAACTTCTTTGTCTTTCCATAACATCTGACTGCATAGACTGTATTTTCACTGACTACGGTCAGTTTCCAACATTCAGGAAAGAGTAAACAACACAAAGTGTCCATAGACTAACTCAATATACTATGATGTATTCATAAGACACTGACATGAGGACGGGAGTTACGAAGTTACGTACATGAAGGTCTCTTCACAAAGAGAACAGTCCTGTGGTACTTGAGTGCTTAGGACACTGACATGCCTGAGGCAGGGGATCCCATGAAACACATTTCTGGGGTCCCTCCGAAACCTGCATTTTATTTTTCTTGGCAAAGCTTCCCCCATACTGTGGGTTTCATCGAATCATCTTCAACTACAGAATCCTAAGGGACAACCTCAAATAAATTCTTACATTCTCGGGCATTCACACATACCTTCTTCCCTTCTGATACTTGAAAAGATTAATTTTCACAAGTGCTTGTTAAATTTAAATTCAAGATAGGAAAAGCCATCTCACCTTCCCAAAACTACACTTGGCTGGTACAATAATCTCAAGGAAGATTTAGACAACAGCGCACGGGAGAAAGATAAATTAGTGTACCTGGAGAGTGGGAAAGAAGGAAAATAAACCCAAGCTATTTCTTAGAGCCACTTCACTCAAGGAAGTTTGCTAGAATAGAGAGCTGACAGCTGATGCATCATTGACCCCTGCAGACAGCTCTTCACAGCACAGTCTATATCCAAACAATAAACCAGCGTTGGTTTAACATTGAATCAGATTATCATGTTTCTCATAAAGCATTGAGAAGAAATAATAAATAAAATGTGATTTCTGTAATCATAATCATTATATATATAAATGCCTATATTTTTCAAGTAATGAGTCTTATCCTTTGGCTGGGTGATTAAACAGGAATCACCCTGACCCACTTTCACAATAGAGCTTTCTCCCAACCCCATCTAAGGATGGGGAAATGGAGGGATTCTTAGTCCTACCATTGCTTAAGAAAGATGTTTTTATGTGTTTACTTTTCTTTTTTCTTGTTTATTGCAATATTTATTCCATAATCCTCTATCGAGGTTTTCTGCTTCTATGATACACTATGCCCATTGTGTTTATTTTTAAAAATTTAGATAGTATCTTTGGTTGCTATTATTTTCTTTTTTAATTGAAGTGTCGCTGACACACAGTGTTACATTACTTTCAGGTATACACCATAGTGATTCGACAAATCTGTGTAGAATGCTGTGCTCACCACAAGTGTAGCTACCATGTCACCCTACACTATTACACACCATTGACTATATTCCTTATGCTGTACCTTTTATCCCTATGACTTACTCATTCCATCACTAGAAGCCTGTACCTCCCACTTTTTGTTTGTTCATTTGTTTTATTAGATTCCACATATAAGTGAAATCATATTACATTTGTCTTCCTCTGTTTGACTTATTTCACTTAGCATAATACCTTCTAGGTCCATCCATGTTGCCACAGATGGCAAGACATTATTTGTTATGACTGAGTAATATTCCACTGTGTGTGTGTGTATATATATATATATATATATGCCACAACCTCTTTATTCATCGATCTATCATGAGTTTTCCTAATGCTTCAAAAGGTGAGGCCAGTAGCCAAAGGATAAGTGAACTATTCCAAGTTGAGGAAAATGTGAAGATCATGAAAAGTGGCATATAAAAAAGAAATGGAAAAGTTACCTGGGAATTAAAAAAAACAGGGTGCTTCCTGTTCTCAAACAGTAATCGAGAGCATGGCATTTGAGCTCATACAAAGTGAGATATGAAATAAGTAACCTCTTGCCTGATCCTTAATTTCCTTACCTGTAAAAAAGTGAAATACCTACCTCATAAATATGTTGTGAGGAATAAATGAGCTACTGTACATAAAGCATCTAACAAGCATTTAATGCATGGAAATATTATTATGTATTTTTATGATAATTTAGAGGTAGCATCATTACTGAAAAAATATTTTTTACCTCTATCTGGCCCCTTACAGAGCTCTAAGCAACTAACTCTGGACTCTATAGGCTTTGGAGGGAAAGAGCAGATTCTCAAAGGATTTCTCCATTTTTTAGTCCCCTCCCAATTTCCTGGCTCTAATGGTGAGCAAAAGTGAAGGTAGTAGCCAATCACAAAAGAACATATTGTAGGACTTTGTTTTATAGAATGCCCAGCATAGGCAAATCCATAGGGACAGAAAGTAAATTAGTGGTTTCCAGGGACTGAAGAAATGAGTGAATGGGGAGTGACTGCTAGCGGGTACAAGGTTTCTTTTGGGAGTGATGAAAATCATCTAAAATTGATTGTGGTGATGGTTGCACAACTTTGTGATTATACTTAAAAAAAAACCCACAGAATTGTACACTTTGAATGGATGAATTATGTGGTATACGAATTATATCTCAATTTTTAAAGCTATAAAAATAATCAGGACCAGAAAAAAAGTGAAGATAGTAATGCGATCTCTTTTCTTATAAAAGTTAAACTAACATAATAAAATAAAATTTAAAAAAAGATGAATGGGGAAAAAAGTTAAACAGAAACTGGATAGTAGCTAAAGACTGAAATAAAATGAGGGACATTTTCATTTCTCACCCTTATAAAACTTTATCAAAGTTCTCAGTTCCTAAATGCATATGCAGAGTCCTATCTAATAATTACAGTAACAACTGACTACTAGACCAAATTACTCTTCAATCTGTCCTCATCTCTATTCCTCCTGTCACTGATTTATTCATTGTCTCTTCTGTGGATTATCATAAGAACTTCCTAATCAGCCTGTCTTCCCTCCTTCAGTTCATTCTCTGCCACCATCAGAAAGGTTTAAAAAAAAAAAATCCAAGCACATCAATTTTCTACTCAATATCCTTCACTGGACCTCAACCATTTCCAGAATAGAGTTGTCTGTTCTTCATTGTCTGTGCTCCGACTCCTCTTTTCAACCATGTCGCCCCACCACCACTCCATGCGAACCTTGACACTGGGCCAACTGAACTATACGTGTTCCCCATACTCTTGCTTCCATGTTTGTACAAAGCCACCTGGTATGTTCAACCATCCTTGTCCACTTGGAAAACTCCTGTACAGCCTTTAAGACACAGTTTAAACTTTACCTCCTTCTTACAATCTTCTATTTCTCCAGTTCTAGGAATCACTAGATGATTCCTATTCTATGATTCCTTCATTCATCCATTTATTCAAAAAAATATTTTTTGAGGGTCTGCTGTGGGTCAGCACACAGCACCTTGTATGTCCCTTTATTATACCAAGTCTCATACAGCTATAACTTAGTACATTTCTGCCTCCTGCCCCTAGACTGTGATCCCTCAAGGAGAGGAATCATGTTCTTTTGTTCATCTTTGCATTCCTGCCGCAAGTATACTGCCTGGTACATTGTTAGTGCTTAATAATTCCATCAGTAAATGAAAAAAGGAAACTACAGAGATTATTTGAACATTGCCAACGTTACTTATGAACCCCCCTTTCACTTCAGTATAAAATACCTGATACCAAAGAGATAGGCTTTATTGGTATTAGTAACAGTAATGCTGTTTTCTGGTTGTTCAGATCTAAACAATATAAATATGCAATGCATATACACATATATAATTATATATACTTTCATATGTGAAGAGACGAAATAAACCATCAAAAGAAGATGGCTTTTCTCACATCTCACTTTCCACATGTATCTCTTTTAAAAAACATATGTAAACTTGTACATGTGGAAAGAAAGGTGAAGTCTCCTATCCCCACGGTTCCTGATCCACACTGTGACACAAACAACTTTGTTTACTTTAACGGCAATTTCTCCTGTGAGCTGCCACCCGCCATTCCCAGCCATTTGCTAAACATATCCACTGAAGAATGACGGCCCACTAAAGAAATCATTTCCCTCTCTTTTGACTTTAGAATATTTAAAAACCAGTAAACTTGTAAATATTGTGATCCCAAAATACTATTTTGTTTCCTGCCAAATTTACTCCATCTAATCTAAATCTCCTGAGGCTTCTATATTAACATAAAAGCCTTTTGGTAACTCTCGTTTACCAATACACTAAACTAAGTTCTTAGGCTGCTTCTTTGTGATTCTAAATGATCAGAAGGCATATCAAAACTATTAGTAGTTTCAAATATGATACATTCCACAGGAAAACTGGTCTGGACTCTTCAAAAAAATAAATAAAAGCAATACAGGGAGGAAAAAAGTAAAGGGACGACTTTTGATTAAACACTGTGTTTTAACCTGATTGGATCCTGACTAAAAAAAAAAAAAAAAAAGCTCCTGAAGACATGTTGTGGGCATTGAAGGACATTTTAATATGCAATAATTTAGATTAATTATGAAATTAAGGTTAATTTTCTTGTATATAATAAAAGTATTGTGGCTTGGGAGGAAATGTCCTTATTTTTGCTAAAGTACTTATGGGTAAAATGTCACCCATATGTCTGCAGCTCAGAGGGTTCCAGGGGAAAAACTGCATGCATCATAGACATGGAGATAGAAAGCATGTGCAGTAAAACGTTCACATTATTGAATCGAGGTTGGGAGGTAGAGTGTGTTCTTATCGTTCTTTCAACTTTTCAGTATGTTTCCAAATTTTCAAAATCAGGATAAAATCCACTCTGAAGAAAGTTTTTTTTTTTTTTTAAATCTAGCTGTGGCCTGTACAGCCACATACATTTTTTCAAGTTGAGATGGTAAGTTTGTGTTAAACATAAGTCTGTCGTTGGAACCGATACAGAGATGGCAGTGCTTGTTTCTGATTAACTCTGGAACTGTGTTTATATCACAAGATTCAATTAGCTAATCCTACCCTAGAACCTTCCAAAAGAACTGGAATTAGCATTATTTTCTCCCAGAGAGGAAATATCAATATGCAAATTCATTTCTTTCTTTAACAAATATTTTTTTGCTTAGATAAATATTTCCCCAGGAAAAAAAAAATGTCATGTGGGACACATAGAAGAAATTCTCCTTCATAAACACATTTCATTATTTCAATGTTCTGAAAGCTAAATGCAGTTCTCACAAAGACTTTAAGTTGTTTCTGCATTTTTCTACATATATCACATTTCCCCTTCTACATCCATTCTCCTTACTCTGACTCTAGAAAGTCTCTTAAATGGCTGGCAAGTTCCAAGAAAGGCTGAAGGTTCTAGGAGAGGCTACAAGGGCTGTGAACCACTTGGCATAGTCCCTTTGCTTTGAATAAAGCCTTATCAACAAAACCTGCTATGTGAACCAAGATGGCAAATGACCCAGCTGAATGCCTTTTGGGATATTCTTTCCAATGTCCGTATGGGGCATGGAATGTACTCTCGGGGCCAAAAAGCAGTGAAGGCTCCAGAATTCTCTCTTTGTAGAAAGAAGTCTGAAATACACGCGTGCATGTGCGTGCGTGCAAACACACACACACACACACACACACACACACACACACACACACTATGGGAAACGTTATGTCAATGGGCCTTGAGTTGACAAAAGAGGATATTTCACAAGATACAGTTTGCCTACAGAAATAAGAGAAAATAGCAAGAGGAAAAAAAATCAGAGTTTCTCTATTGTTAAAAAAGAGCTTGACGCTAGCGGGAAACAAGATGACATAGCCTAGAAAGCATGATTTGACAAAACATTAACCAGCTCAGTTTATCTCATGAGAAAAAACTTTCAAACATAAAAAGATAATTGTCTTTCATTTCCAAGTGCTCTCCACGGCACTTGAAACAGTATGAATGTTTCAATACCACTCCCTGGTATTCAATACCAATCAGATCAATACCAATCCCTGGAAAAATTTAATTTTAAATACTAAAACACATCTGCTCTTGACAGTCAGTATGATTTCTGAAACCCTCCTGGTCTCCCTTAGGCCAAGAGCAAGAGAGTGGTGTGTGACGTGGCATTCTGTTAGCTATTAGTCAAAATTTCCAATTACACTCCTGTTATGTTTCAGTTTAATTATGGCCTCAAAGAGTAATTTCTTGTTCAGGTTTCCAAACAGTATCTAAATATAGAAAAAAAACAAGAGCTATAACTGAGAAATGCTGATGAAAATTTAGGTATTCATTTTGTAAGTCAGATTTTATCATGAAGTTCGACTGTATTTGAAGGTGAGGCTGAATTAACTGATGTGTACCATCAGACCATCTCGGCCACACCTGGTCTTGTTAGCTCAGTACAGTGAGATCAAGGGATTTCTCACATGCTTCTCATTCTTTAGCAAGTACAACTTAGGTGTCAGAGGCATCTTCCTTGCCACTTAAGCCTGGCTGTTCTCCCACCCGGCTTTGCCCTGCTGCCAAGCACTGGCAAGATTCAAACCATATTCAACACACTTTAGAGTCCCTGTAATGGGCTCGCCTCTTGGCCTGGTTTCCACCAGCAGACCATGGCCTAACATAGCAAATCTTTCATGGAAAAATTTTTTCTTGATAACTCCGAAGTGAGAGATGGGGAGGTAGGGGGGCGGAATGTAGAGTTCAGGTATATTCAGAAAGCTAAAGTCAGAGTCATCTTAGAAGTATTAAAGGTAACTCCAGCATTTTGCTTGCTTGCTTGTTTGTATCTTTGTTTTGCTCAGGCAAAGGGAAAAAACTAGTTCAGACTAGGCCGTGTTGAGGAAGTTGTAGAAATAGTTAAAGCAACAGCCATCATCAGCATGGTATTAAAGTTAGCTTTCCAAAACTCAGGGTCGGGGAAAGTCTCGAGCTATGTCTTTTTAGTCATGCTTAGGACAATAACACAGTCAGCATGGAATTTATGGCACGCCATTCATGCTTCAGGAACTGTGAGGAGAACTTTTGTATTTGTCAGTACATTTTCATGGTGATCCTGGGAGGTGACTGTGATTTCTCCATTTCTGGGGATGAGAACAATGCAAGACAATTAAGAAATGTGCCCAGTTGTATCATGTATGAGCCAGTGAGCAGGGCTGACATCCCACACCCATGCTCATAACCATAAAACCACACTGCCTTATCACACCCTAGGCTAGGGGCTGGGTGAACGAGGGCCCAAACCCAGCCTGTGGCCTTTCTAAGTCATTACACAGAGCTAAACACAACTTATGGGAATGAACAACAAATCATCTTAAAGTGGAAGTTGAAATGAGAGTTCATCCTACAAATTTGACCCGTATTATCAGAAAGACTTCAGGGGAGCCTCAGAGACTCTTCGGGGTCCTATGTTGTTCCAGAACAGTAGAAGTCAGCAGTCCAAATACTTTTACTGATACCTTTGGGAAATTAAAATGGCCTCAAGTTGTTTCTGAAAGTTGCTTTGCCCAGAACCACTCATTTAGTTGTCAGACCCTGACATGACTGACCTACTGCCCCTGTCAAGAGCTTTTTCTGCATTTCAGGGGTTAAGAGAGTCAGGTCGGGATGCCCGGGCTGTAATTTTGTGATGGTCACAGCTGACTTCCTGCAGGACAGAAATACACGAAAGCCGACTTCTTTCAAGATGAGTAGAGGAAGGGAAACAGAAGGTTCTTTACTGATCCATGTGTGATATTTTCTGGACTTAAGGGCAGTGGAAAGGGTCATCATGCAAGTCAGCTCCAGGCTAAAAGACCAGAGATGAAATTCTGAAAAACTAAAATAGAAACCTCTGTGGCTCTCTGAATCCCACTACTTCCAATCCTCAAGGGCAATGGCCCTGACCTGCATTACCTTTGTAAAGTGTCATGGCATTTTATATTTTATTCTGTACGGTAAATACTCTGTGAATATGGTGGAATGATAAATTGAATAATTTATAATATCGAAAATAAGGCCCATGAAAAAACCCTAAAGGAGCTGGATTTGGTTCATAGAAAGAAGCAAAGGCTGGGAGGTGACTCATGGTCAAACAAAAACATAAAAAGTCTTAATAATAAGAGTATGTGAATATACTTTCTTTCTGGAATAGTCTAAGTTTTCTTGTGTTTAAAAGATAGAAAGTAAAGATCCCATTCTTTTCTAATGTATTTATTATTGTCATCAAAACCATTAAGTACTTTTTGGCATGAAATATTACTCTATTAGTTGTTATATGGAGCAGTTTGGACAGAAATCCTCCCCATTCCTCTAGGAATTATAGCCTAATTCCCGCAAAGCCTGTTACAGCAACAATATAAAATACCTGCTGGTTGATTGATCTCAGAGGAAAAAAATGATATGGCTAAAGATGTGGAGGGCTCTGGAGAGCAGAAGAGAAATAGTGAGTAAATAGAAAGATACTGGAATATTTACATTGAATACATGGCAAAAGCAATAAGGGAGGGAGGAGATGATAAATACCCAGCTCAAAATGTCAAGAAAAACAACCAAGGCCACAAACTATAGGACTACCTTATAATCTTGTTATTAAGTCTTACAATGGATACTGCATAAATACCTACTGGCTTTACAGAACAAATAAGAACATAATGAAATCAAGTTGTATCAGGATCTTCATGAAATTAGATTTTTGAAAGAAAATTATCCAACTTATTTAATGTAAGTAAGATATTTAAGGGGTGCTTGGCTGGCCCAGTTGGTAGAGCATGTGACTCTTGATCTCTCAGTTGTGAGCTCAAGCCCCAAGTGAGGGGCAGAGTTTACTTAAAAACAAACAAATAAAACAAAACAACAACAACAAAACCCACAGATCATCGAAGACATTTATAACAGGATTCCAATGTATTTGTTTTCCCATTTGTGAAAGCTTTTGATTTCAGACCCAACACATGGTAAGTCCTTTGTCAATATTTCACTTGCTCTCTTCCCAGAGCGCTCATGAGAAGTAATGATTAATATAAATTCCAGATATCAAAGATTGCACAGGAAAGTTCCTTTGAAGTTATTATCAGTTCCCTAGAGTGGTTCACAAATGCTACTCAGGGGATAGCTCTTGCGTATTGGAAGGCCACATCATACATGCATTCATTCCATAGTCATTGGAGGTTCGCATTAAAAAAAAATGTTAATTTTAAACAGAAGGTCAAAAATGCAATGCCACCCTAATAGTATTGATCATTCATCCTCTAAGCTTTCTGGGAAAATAAGGACCAAAAAATTGTTTGTATCCTCCCGAGTCTTGGATACAGTCATAATCACTAGAGAGAAAGAGGAAGAGAGGAAGAGATTTCTAGCCCCATCACCGACTTGCAGGCTTTATCTTTATATTTTCAACAAATACTTATTCTCCTTGTCTCTGGGCACACATTCAGAAGAATGACTTGCCAGTCGTTCTTGGTGACTTCAACGGAAGGTTTAGGATTTACTGATGTAAAGAAAAGCAAGTACAAGCAAAAGACACTCACATTAACTACCTTTATGTGTTTTCTACAGCTTTGCAGATGACAAGGACATCAATACCCAGTTAGCTTTGCAGAGCAGTTAGTTATGTGGTTAAGAACTTAAGAGGAGAAAGTGCAGGTTGGCACCCAGGGCCCACTTGTGAGGCCAGCCTGACACCTGCAGGGTGTCTGCAGAAGCAGAGCCCCCTCCAGTGCTGGTTGATTCAGTAGCTCAGTGTCAAGCTAATTTATATTCAGGTCAGGAGATTCCACGTTAGCAGGATAAATGAATAAATGGTATAAGGGTTCCACTTTGAAGACCACATTACCCTCAAGTGAATTCAAGGGTCCTGGTGGTGTCACCAGTGCCTCACAAAGGTTTCTACCAAAGGTGGTCTTTTGGTAGTGGAGACTGCAAAGGAAATTCTTTGGTGCTAAGCCCAAAGGAAGGGGAGCAACTTGGAAATAGCGGGAGCAGGACGCAGGGGGGAGTGGGGGAGGGCACACCTAGCAGGGACAAGCAGGAAATTTCTTGAGAGTTTCATGTTTTGCCTTTAGTATCCTTATGAATCTGGCATTCTGTCCCATCACAGCTCTCTCTTTGTTTTAATGTGAAAATGAAGTGCTGTCATCCGGCTGTTTTATTGGGAGTTGATGTTGCAGGAAGAGACACCCCTTTTCTCTCTCTGCCTTGTCACTCAAACCCACTTTAAGAAGCTGGGTGCTGATGAAAAGGCACACATTAGCAACCACCCTGAGTTTCTTTGCCGTAACTCTCCTTAAATAAGCCATTCTCCATTGCCATTTTGAGAGAAAAAGCCATCAGCTCTTATCCAAACCAAATGCAACTGTCAACAGACCTATACAAGCAGTTATGTTTTACAGTTATACAAGAGAGGCAACTCAGAGATTTTAAAGTTAAATGGTCACAATTATTTGCTACATTCAGAATTTTTATAGAAATAAGATCTCTGGCAGGGGCACCTGGGTGGCTCAGTTGGTTAAGTGTCTGCCTTCGGCTCAGGTCGTGATCCCAGGGTCCTGGGATAGAACCTGGCATGGGGCTCCCTGCTCAGCAGGGAGCCTGCTTCTTCCTCTACCAGCCGCTCCCCCTGCTTGCGCTCGCTCTCTCTGTCCCTCTCTCTCTGACAAATAGATAAATAAAATCTTAAAAAATAGATAAACAAAATCTCTGGCAAATAATTCAAACTCATTTGAATTTCACTCATCTCCTATTGAGTTTTACAGTTCAAATCAATAGAGAGCATGTGCTGTGTCATCATATCATCAAATACAAGGAACCCACCGGATTCCAGGGGGCATCGGAATATATATTGTGGGCACAGAAGTGTCCAAATGATAGGGTGGCCAAATGGAGAACTATTAGTACTTGCACCTTCTCATTATTGTTTTAATTTAAACTAAAAACTAATTGAAGAAAAACTCCCAGGGAAAAAAGGGATAAAATATGCCTTCAGACTCTCCCCACTTCCAATCTGAAAAAGCCCTTCTAAAAGCCATAGAGAGAAAAGTATTTCTCCCCCTTTTTGTCTCTCGGTAACCCAGATGGCATCACTAACTGGTCTCCCAATCAGAGTGATCCACCCATGGCACCAAAACTAGCTCCTTTTATTCTCCTACTCTTTGGAGTAACATGCTTGCATAAAACTCGGTATTTCTAAGGCATCAGCAAAGGATTTGACCCAATGACCCACACAGTGACCCACCCACCATACTTTGCCTAAATGGCCAGAATAGCTTGAAAAATATTGCCATAAAATAACTCCTCAGCCATTAAGGAAGGCTTCACTCCTGACTCCTTTAGATGCAACATGGGAAACACAACAGTAACAGTGACTACTCTGGAGCGGTGGTCTTCTTTGAATTAGGATGTCAGAGTCACAGACTCTTCCAAGATGAATAGCAGTCATTGACACAGTTGCGCAATAGGCACTATCTATGACATGCTGCTAAAAGGGTGGCATCGTGACTAGCATATTTTACAGATGAACTCCTACAACTGACTAATACAGATTGATCAACAGCACCTATTCCTGTCCACAACGTGTACCACATTCATTTCTGAAACAGATGGTTCTATTAACTTCTCATCTTCAGTCTCATCATCTCAAAGAAGGGGACGATAGAGCTTTGACTTCACAGGCTCTTGGGGAGAAATATGTGAGAGACAACATGCTCAGAAAAAGCACTTGACAAGTCACACATTGCAAGAAGAAAAGAAATGTTAGCTTTCTAGTTTGTGACACTATGAGGGACGTTATCAAACTGAGGAAATGCCTGGTCAAAAATGAGCAGCTTTGGAAATTGATAACGGCCACCATTTTGAACACCTGTCATATGGCAAGCGTTATATTAGTGGGATGTCTATACATTATCTCTAATCCTTACAACAATTCCTTAAGTGTTAAGATTCCAGTTTCAAAGACAAGGGAACTGAGACTCAAATCCATTAATTAATTTTCCCAAGGTCATAAAACTGCATAAAAATTAATTTTCAACAAATAAGGGGGTTTTCAAGTAAGCAAAGCTTTATACTTGTCTCTGATTGAGTCCACTTACACATGGGTATTCGCAAAAGCAGCACGGCTTACTGAAAACAGCATGAGCTTGGAGTCAAACACTCATGAATTTAAATACAAATCCAGGGTTTTCTGGCTGGGTGACCCTCTCTGCACATCAGTGTCCTTAAATATAAGATGGACTCACATGTACATTGTGAGTCATCCTATGACCCTCCTCACATTAGCTGCCAAAATAGCAGGACCAAATCTGTGTTCTACTTCTCACAAGTCTGTGTACAGCTTAGACTATTATTTTGTATAAAAACATCTTTGTCTTCACTTAATTTTTCCTGCATTAATTTTTTTTCACCCTGATTTCCTCACTTTACAAAAATCTTATATTTGTTTTAGCAACCCCCTTTAGACAGTTTCTGGAAAAGCATAATATTGAACTCATAAAGAAAAAAATTTGAATAATATATCAATTATTGATAAATAATCGATCCAGTAATATGAAGTCACTGAATAACTAAAAAACCAAAAATGTCCTCAATCACATCTATAGAAATGTTAAACCCAAGGTGTTTTCATCTAGTGCTAAAGAACTCTGGATGCATTAAGGTAGTAAGGCAGTTCTTTCGGTGGTGTTCCTCAGCATGACTTTGTCTTACCTTTGAGTCATCACAGTGTAAGCTCAATCATGGGAATAAGTACAAGATTGTTTTGCTTCACTGAAAAGAAAGGTAGAAGATTCTGTTGGATGCATTAATACACACAGTATATTTAGAAAAAGATATATTTCCTAAGCTGTCCAAATCTGACCTGAGCGTAGACCAGTGTATAAATCTGGGACTATAATCTCTTTCTGGCCAAATGCTTAGAAACTGAAGGGTCTGGCAAACTTCTAAAATCCATAACCACCCATGGCAGGGACGTCATAGAAGACGCCCACACCCACACACAGTAGGTCAGACCATCCAGGACATCAAAAAGAAGGAGTGGTTAGAGCCTGGGCTTTGAATTCGAACAGGCTTAGATTCTAATTCTCATTTTGACACTTATTACCTGTGCAGCTGGTGTTACTATTAGATGATTGATGACCTTTTCCTAACCCCGGAGGATGTTCCGTAGTTACGGCAAGGACTCCCAGTGTTTCAAAGACCTAGCTTAGAAGTGTCTCAGGCTTCCCTCCCAGACTGCAGCTCCGTCCTGACAACAACCAGGGCAACTGGGCTCAACCCCATGCCTCTTTCCCATCACCTTCTCCAGCACTCACTCGCCCCTCCTTCTCCTCAGGTCCTTGCTTCCCTCCCCTCATCTCAACCCCCGCCTTTCACCTTGGGCTTCAAAATCTTTCTCTTTCAGGCTCTTCTCTCTCATTTCATGTGTAAGCCAAAAGGATGACATACAATAATAAAGTCAAGAGTCTGAGTTTAAGAGAATTGGCCTCAATAATAAGCCAGTGACATCAAGAGCCTGGTAAGTTTCCAGAAGTTTTCTTCAGAATCTCTACCAAAACCACAGAGTGGGTAAAGCCTGGGCTTTGAAATTAGACAAGCCTACTGACTCTTACTATTAGTGTGTTCTTGGGGCAATCATAGAACCTGAGACTTTTTTTTTCCCTTTAACTGTAAAAGTGAGAAATTAAATGAGATGAGTCATATAAGGCACTTAGCACAGTGCCCACATGGCAAGTATGCAGTGACTGTCAGCTATTATTAATCCCATTAGTTCCCTCCTCCTGTTTCTAGCACCTAGCTTTCCTTTGACCACTAAGATTCAAGATGCAGTTTTAACAATTTTTTCCCGTTTAACCGTGTGTAGAGAAAGAACACTTTCTACTACTGTTTTCATATACATTTATAAGAAGTCAGCTGTAGTATGTGCTATTGTGGGCTAGCCTAGAAACCTAAACATTGAGGGGGTGGGGAGACTCTATTCCAAGTTGCAAATTCAGCTAGACAAACTTCAGATCACAATCTGTTTACCAGCACATAAGAGATCTTAGAGTCAGCCCTTGGTGGAAATAGGCTTATTAATTCCCTTAACTATTCCCTGTGTTCCTACCCAGCTCCATGTTACAGGTCTGGAGATGGAATTGGAAGGGGCTGCAGAACAAGGCTGGGATCAGAAAGAAGTAGAGCTAATCAGGGAGGTCCCCAAGGGACAGATGGGTCTTGGCCTTTACTGTTAGATGAAGTGAAGAACAGAGTAGAGAGATCAATGAGTAAGTTCGTGTAGATTATGGTGGAATAATACACTGAGGTTTTCTCAGTGTAGATACTCAGGGTTATAGTGGCCCCCTAGACCCTCAACAAGTCTCTTCAGCAGAAGACTTGGAAGGATACATGCTACAACGGGTACCTAGTTCTACAGTGGCATCCCCGCTGGCAGGTACCTGCTCCACCAAGTGTATCTGGATTTCCAAAGCATGAGATTTGAAATTAAAACCTTTGCAGACCCTACCCTCAGTTTATCATTTTCTCTGTCTACTTCCCCCTTTCCTGTAGGCCCAGAATCTAGATTTCTCTAGTGAATAGGGGAAAAAAGAGAGGAAAAAAAAAATCAAGAAGGGAAGAAATGATGAAAACTTTCATTGCAGAGTGTCCTGGAAGACACTATTTAAGCTTTTATTGGCAAATGCAAAACTATCTTTTTTTCTCATTTATAAAAGTGAGTTGTCTCTTTCTCATACTTGGGTATGTCCTTGGGTAAAAATCATCAACAGAGTCACTGGTCTGATCACTGGTCATCATAGAGTTCTTTTGTCTTCATCTCACTTACATGTTATAGGTGAAATGGGATAGAGTCCTTATATAAAGGACACTTATAGCTCTCAATAAGGTAACAAATTATGATGGGGATCATTGACTAGGTATGTTTATCTTTTGATTAGTGTACTGAAACAGGTGAACACATTTTCTTTCATGATATAGTGACTCTATAAATTCATATATGGCCAAAATTTTGATAATCTATGTCAAGGTAAATGCGATTAAATGAAGGGAACCATTTGTAAAGCTAAGGAAATAATAAAATACTTCAGCTTGGGAACTTACTGACTTACATGCCTTAAATCTGAGCCAGATTCCCCTCGATACTAGTGTTATGGAAAAAGGATTTGCCCCCTCCCATCTACCTCATGGCCAGATTATAATTTATGATTGCTCTTTTCCATTTTAGCTCCCTTTGTCATTGTAAAGTAATTAGAAGGAAATTCCATACTTTGTTAATTCAAGGAGATTTCAGAGTCAGAGAAATGATGGGATTTGGTGTCTTTGAAAATGACCTTTTCGGGGCGCCTGGGTGGCTCAGTCATTAAGCGTCTGCCTTCAGCTCAGGTCATGATCCCAGGGTTCTGGGATCGAGCCCCGTGTCTGGCTCCCTGCTCAGCGGGGGGAGCCTGCTTCTCCCGCTCCAGCTCCCCATCCTTGTGTTCTCTCACTGTCTCTCTCTGTCAAATAAATAAATAAAATCTTAAAAAAAAAAAAAAAGAAAAAGAAAATGACCTTTTCTTCTGTAATTACATTAAGTTACATACTGATTTCTCTCCTAAGGTTGCTCTTTTTCCTCTGCTTACTGTTCATTCATTCAACAAACATTTATTGTCAGGCTGGAGCCACAGTGAACAAGGGACACTGTGCCTGCCTGCCTCTTGCAAGTTATAGGGGGAGTCCTAGCTTTATTTTTTTTTAAAGATTTTATTTCTTTATTTGAGAGAGAGAGATTGGGAGAGCATAGAGGGAGAGTGAAAAGGAGAAGCAGACTCCTCTGCTGAGCAGAGAGCCCGATGCGGGACTCAATCCCAGAACCCTGGGATCATGACCTGAGCCAAAGGCAGAGGCTTAACCGACTGAGCCACCCAGGTGTCCTGAGTCCTAGCTTTAGATGAAACTTGATACATGACTCAAACATCTTTCAGCCCTGCCTTCCCAACACTGGTTCCACTGTCAGATTTCTTTTCCTAGTTCCAAATGGCTACCAGTAGCTCCTGGAGCTATGTCCTTACTCACTCACTTCTAGCCGGAAGGAGATCCATTCTCCTGTAGCTCAAGTAAAGGACCTGGAATTGAGTTTTGTTGGTCCCAATTGGTCTGACTTGGGTCATGTGCTAATTCCCAACCAGTCAACAAAATAGGGACACAGAATATGTGACAGGCTTACAGTAATCACAGCTCCCTCTTGCCACCAGTCTGAACACTCTGCCTATTGCTGAAAAGCTCGGGGCACTTTTAGGAAACAGAGGAAGGTATGAAATTGGTGCTGGAAGAAACAAGATACATCCACTCCACTCCCTGTCCCTACAAAGCTAATAGCCTCTGAAGAATTGGCAGGATGTTGGGAACTCACAACTCAGTGCATGCATGAATCATTTCTGATACATGAGGGCTAACAAGTGTGAAGCCCTGGAAATTTTCCCCTAGCAACAGAATTCAGGCTGACTTTTCTGTTAAAAACCACCCCTGAGCAGCCACCATATGCTCAAAATTGCTGGCCTCTAGCAGTGATTTAGAAGTAACACCTTTCATGTCCAATTAGCCTACACTTTGATTCATGCAGTGCCTAAGAATTCACCTTTATTTATAAGTGCAAGGCTTCAGATGAATTTGACAAGAGCTACTGAAAGTTAAAGTGTTTGCAAGGATGTTAGTTTCCTCGGTTGATCACGATTTAATTTTCCCCGTGTTGAGCTGGTTAGAGAAAACTGCATATAGGGGGTTCCATCCAAACCTCACATTAGTAGAAATATTCGTTTTCCACCTTGTTTACAACATTATATATTGGATTTAATTCTCACCCCACGTGTTACCCCTCATCATCAATCTAATGCTCTAAATCAGTGTTTCTTAATCTCGGCCACACAGCGTGATCTTTTGGGGAGGTTTCGAAGATATCTATGCCTAGCTCTCAGCCCCAGAGATCCTGTTAGCATCGGTCCAGGGCGTGGGCAAGGTTGAGAACCACTGCTCTAAGTACAACCTTGTTAGATATGAAGTGTCTCCCAGGAAACATGTCCAATTTGCACATATAACTAACTTAAATGCTATAGTCAATCAGTTAAGAAACAACATTGATTTAGGATTAAATCAAGTTCAGAAACAGGGAGAAATGTTCTCTAGGTCAGCAGCAAGCCACCTGTCTGTGCATGCTTTTGCCCCCACCACGGTAGCCACGTCACGTCTCTGCTGCCATCACCCGGGCTAAGCCACCGCCATCTTCCTCAGCCACAAGAGCACGCTCCCAATTCTCTCCTGCCTCTGCTGTCAGAAAGCAGCCAGGGTGAGCTTCTTAAAATATAAATAAGAACATACCACTTCCTTCCACAAAAACCTTCAAAGGCTTCCCACTTCTCATGCTACAAAACATACAAGCTCTCCAGGCCATTGTCTGCTCAACTCCCCTCATTTACTACAGCCTGGCCACCTTGACCTTTCATTTCCTCCACATCTTTTCCATCTCTGGACTTCTGTGTGTGTTGTTCTCTCTCCCTTAAACTCTCACACACACACCCCCGATCTCTTTCCACTAAACATGCAAATATTCTTTGCCTTCCTCACTTTACTTATGGCTACAATCTCAGCTTAAAGTCACTTCCTCAAAGAGGTTGTCCCTGACCCCTAATCTAAAGTGAGTCCCATGTTTTATACTGAGTGCCTGATTTTATATCTTTCCAGTGTGGGGTTATTTTTACGGTATCTGGCTCCCTCTAGACTATAAGCTCCTTGAAGACAAGGACAATTCTGTTTTGGTCACCCAGCACCACTTTCTCTGACCCATAGTAGATGCTCAGTAAATATTCAATGTAAATAAAAGAAGTGTGCTTTACTGTGCCGTTTACTTACATAGAGAGATGTTGTAAGAAATAGATCGTGAACTGTATAGCCATGTTTACTCAACATAGCGTTTAGAATCTTGTTCATTACATTCTATAAGCATTCCCTTTATGAACACCCAGGAGAAGTTTTCCACAGTCCCAGTGTTAGGTATAGTTATGTTTCTCTTGAGTGAACTATTGGTGTTTTGCTATCATATTCCATAAATCATTCAACTTTGATTCTACAATGATTCTATAAATCATTAACCAATTAGGCTTCCCTCTTTGCTTTGACTGATAAGAAGTTCAGGGTCAGATTTGTAAGCCTCCCCACCTCAAACCCTGCCAGCCCTGGAAGAGACGCTCATGATTCTAACTTCATTCTATTTTCATCTAATCAATCCTTCCTTCATTTCCCTCTCTACTCTTTTTTTTTTTTAAGATTTCATTTATTTATTTTAGAGAGAGAATGAGAGAGAGAGAGCACATGAGAGAGGGGAGGGTCAGAGGGAGAAGCAGACTCCATGCTGAGCAGGGAGCCCGATGCGGGACTCGATTCTGGGACTCCAGTATCATGACCTGAGCGGAAGGCAGTCGCTTAACCAACTGAGCCACCTAGGCGCCCCTCTACTCCTCTTTTTTGATTACAATGTATTTATAAGCCATCTTAAATACTCTCTGGAACTAAGCAAGACATAATAAATAAATTAAATAATGACACATGAGTTATTCAAGGAAAAGAGAAAGCATATCTATGTGATGAGTTGTATTTCACTGGATTCAATAAATAAGACCTCTTTTCCCTGCTTGAGAAAGAAGAATCCAACAGAAAAAGACTAGAATGGGTTTAGGCACATGGGTAAGAGTGGGCTTCTTAATCACATCACAAAAAAAGCATTGGAAAACAAAGACCTCTGTATCCAAAGAGAGAGCATAACTTTTACTTTTCTGGACAGATGGATCCCAAAGGGGAAGTGGGAAGGGCCAAGCAAGGCATGCCCAGGTGTGGCTCCAACACTTACCAATCAGGTCATTCTAATTCTCTCCACACTCCTGGGGGAGGTCAGGCCAAGAGTATTAACGCTAATTGATACCCTTCACGTGGAAACTCTAAGTCAAGGGAAAGAACATCCTCTCTCCCCAAACATCACTGACTTGCAAACATTTCTTTAACTAGTAGTTATTTTACAACATAAAGTTTACTGTGTTCATTTTCTGTTGCTGCTATAACAAATTACAAGCTTATCATCTTACATTTCTGAAGACCCAAAATGTATCTCACTAGGCTACAATCAAGGTGTCCGCAGAGCTGTATTCCTACCCGCTCTAGGGGAAAGTCCGTTCTCTGCCTTTTCCAGCTTCTGTGGACCCCTTCGTATCACTCCAACCTCTGCTCCCGTTCTGACGTGTTTGACTCTACTCCCCTGCCTCCCTCCTTCCCTCCTGAGGACACGTGTGACTACATCGAGCCCACCAGGTAATCCCGGAAAATCTCCCCAACTCAAGATCCTTATTTTAATCACATTAACAAAGTCTTCTTTGCCGCATAAGGTAACCTATTGGCAGGTTTGGGGAATTAGGAGGTGGATACCTTTGAGAGATGGTTATTCTGCTTTACCACTGTTACACTAAATTAGGTGTCTGTGGATATGCCAAGGTATGAATTTGGGATATGATTAAAACAACATCAAAGAACTGTCTCCAGTATCTGGAACCATCCACTCAAACTAATTCCTTTATTACAACAGTTAAGTCGAAAGACAGGATAAAAAAAAAATACTTTTTGGCCCTGGAAAAGTAGTCCAGGAATATTTCCAAAGCTGATTTTAACCCTCACAAAAACATCACTTCCTCCTAATCAATAGCCCTCCAGCACGCAGCTGTGATGAAAGAACTATTTTGTTATTCCGCTCCCCCTCCCCCACCCCCACCCCCTGCCCCGCCACCTGGAACTCTCAGCGGTCTCTGAGGTCCTCCAGACCCTCCCACCCCTTCCACCCCCACTCCCAAGATTTCCTGCCCTCCGGTCACTCCACCAGTCCCATTCCCAGAAAGGCCGCAGCATCAGAACAGGGACGTGAAGGTGGGGTAAGAAGTGTTTCCTAAGAACAGGAATGTGAAGATGAGATCTTTGACAGAGAACTTAGGAAATTCCCACAACTCTTTAGGAAGAATCTGACTGGATTTTTAGATCATTTGTCTAGCCCTGCTGCTGGCTCTGGATTTTTTATGTATATTGTTTATTCTCTTGCCTTTCCTTACGCTTGAACAAAAGGTCAAGGCCTCTATAATTCTCAAGGTGAAAACCCTTCAGAATTCAGGGTGGTGACACGCAAAGGGACATTTAATAGATACTTGTTTGTTAATCATGAGCATCCGGCTGTCATTTGCCTGCAAATGCCAATCCTTAATTCCCTCATCTGCTAAAAATACACTCACCTGAATACTTGAAAAGCACGTAGGTTTTAGATAATATCATAAATCATTTCTTTGTATTTTCTCTCACTGGTTTAGGCCGCTGCCCCCTTCTTGCCTATCCCTGCTTTCCTCCAGCCAATTCTATTTTGAGCTGGGTCGGCACTTACTGGTTTGCAAAACTGATCTCACTCTTCCCGGGATCACGTAACGACAACCAGTCACAAAACATACCTCATGGAGAGCCAGAAGACCTGATCTTTAGACTTTATTTTTTTTAAAGATTTTCTTTATTTATTTGACAGAGAGAGACACAGCGAGAGAGAGGGAACACAAGCAGGGGGAGTGTGAGAGGGAGAAGCAGGCTTCCCGCGGAGGAGGGAGCCCGATGCGGGGCTCGATCCCAGGACCCTGGGATCATGACCTGAGCTGAAGGCAGACGCTTAACAGCTGAGCCACCCAGGCGCCCCTGATCTTTAGACTTTAGACTAAAGTCTAAAAGAGAAAACTTTTTGCTGACCATTGAAGGATCAGCCAATGTGATGATTTAAAAAAAAAAAAAAGTGTGAATTTGTCTCAAGAGGTATGGTTAATGCTCATTTATCCCTCACTAATTCTGTATTTTCAAAAGACTATCTGGAACATAATTAGCAGATGTGTTTAGTTATTTTTTTCTCTCCTTCTTGGCTGGGGAGTGAGATCTGGAAGCAGAGTCTGTGGCGCCCACACTGTCCTCAACAGGGCTCCCAGGCAACATGGTGGTTGGAGTGATGGTGGAGCCAGTCCCTGGCAAAGGTGGAGGTCAAGGGCTTGGGCTGCTCCCCCCAGGCCCTGTAATTGACAACACCAAGGGCTGCCTTATGTCACACAAGACCAGATCAGGGTTGTCTCAACTGTCAGTGCTGGGAACTAGCCAAACATGCCATCACTGTCTATCTTGGAGTGAGCCCAAGCCTTGGGTTCAATAGCTTTCCTCATTTTCTAGAACTGATCAGTTTCAATTCAACAATTGTGTCTCCTGGCATCTACACCAGAAAGTATCACCAGGACCCTCAGCTGTGATTTCCTGTGTGTGAGGAAAGCTGCAAGTCTGCACAGAATCTCCTCCAACCTGTCAGATGCTCCTGAAATCCTTATTAGAGATTTATCAGTTTGGCGTGATTGTCTTTAAAATGTATGCTTTCCTTGGGGGCCGGGGGTGGGGGGTAGATTTTAGGCCATCCATTCACTCAACAAATACCCATTTATTGAATACCCATTACTTCCAAGACACTGCTGGATCCTAGAAGTTTGTCTTTGCTTGTAAGTAATTCACAGTCTAGTCAGTTATTAATCGTCTGTAGAACCTCAATGTGTGGGGAAAACAGAGGATGACAGATGTTGGTAAGGGAGCAGGGAAAGAAGGACACCAGTTACTGAGCCAGAGAGGGGAAAATGAGGTGAGGCGAGCTCACCCAGACAAATGAAACATGTCTGACTTCACCAGCTGCTCCGAAAGCCAGGACTGCACAGGCCCTTACACTGGACAGACAGATGGACAGCAAGAGTAGACACCTCCACAGGTCCAGAAGCGCACTTTTTAAAATAGGTCACAGAACTTCAAAAAGACACTCAGAAATCCCCATATACAAGAAAGCACACTGGTTTTTATTATGCTCCAAGCTGCCAGGGTACAATCTACTGAAATAATTGAAATAAATTACTGAACAAATCAGCCCTTTTCACGGTCTCATTGGCCCAAATCACTCGCCTCCCTCCCTTTACCCATGCTCTCACATTCTGAGGTCAGTTTCCCCTCAGTGATGACCCAGGGGAATGAGACAACATTTTCCAAGCCGCAAGATTACTTGTTTATAATTTCCTCTCTTTACAGTCGTTTTTGGCACACATTCCTTCCAAGCCTCAAATTCCCACCAAGGAAACCAGCAGCCATCTCCAGAGGCTTCACTCTTAGCGGGACCAGTAATGTGCTTACACCCCCAGCCCCTTGATTCCTGAAGACCAGTGAGGGGGCAGGTGAGAGTGAGCCCTCCAGCTGCTGGACCCAGCTCCTTCCTGCATTTCTGTGGTTCAGTACCCTTCCCCAGTCATAGATAACCTGTCAACCACCTGATCCTGTGTCCAGGGGACTCCCACTGGCACAACCTCATTTTGCTTCTGACCATCTGTGACAACTGAAGAGAGCCATTGTCTTATCTCTAATTCCCCTTTCAGCCCTTGAGCCTTGAACCTCTGGTCTGGTAGAAATTGCCCTTCCAACTATCCCTGGTGTCCTTGACAATGTGGTAGTTTAAACTACTGAGTGCCTATGGGTTCCAAGAGAAAGACATGATGTTAGTATCACACCCGAGTTCGGCAAGTGAGCCCCCTGACCCGTAAAACAAACAGCTGCATTATAAATGCATCAGGGATACCAGAAAGGATATTAAATTATAAATGTTTATTATTTTCCCCTTCCCCCTCTTCCTGCTCCTACCCCCACTGCTATGGAAGAGAGAAAATACCTCTGACTACTCAGTTTCCCTCCCCTCCAAAGCCCAATGGAGAGCTCCACACAAGCCTTGGGCTTCCTTGTAGGTTGGCAGAAAGAAGACTAAAATATGTACGGAAGGTGCGCTGGTGAAGAGTGGAGGATGGGGCAAAGCTTCAAGGCTGTTGGTAGGCTCTGAAAAATACTGAGAAGATGAATTTAAGAAGCAGTGCTGCGGTTTATGATTTGAATCTCCCTTTGGTGTCTTTATCTTTCACTTATGGTCAGAATGGTTGACAAGAAAAGCATCAGCAAAACCAAGAATAAGAATTCAAAGCCTCAGACCACTAAGCCACTGACCCAGTTGATCTGAGGCACCAAGCCTTGTTACGAAGCTTCTTTCTAGCTTTGAGTGACAGTGCATGTCACAAACCCCCTACTATCGATGGACCTGTCCTTAACAGAACTGGCTAGCCATGCACTGTATGTTGCTGATAAGCTTTCCCAAAACTCTAGTTTTATTTTTAGATGGTTTGAGGAGAAATAGTTGGGGAAAAAAACCTGTGAACAAGGACATAAAATTGGTAGGCGTTACCTTATACAAACTGAGAAAATACTTAACAATAAAGTTACAAGATGGTCTCACAGATACTTATTGCAGAAAGGCTCCAAGAACTGCTTTATCCCAGACTGTCATACATACATCCTCTTTTGATCTTAATTAACCAGAAATTATTATTTCTGGACAGTTGTTAAGAAGTAAAAAACAGTGCCTGGGCCGGAGCCACCTCTGCCAGCAGCATGTACAAGGTAATGCAGAGGTCTGTGGGACCAGCCAGCCTGAGTCTGCTCACCTTCAGAGTCTATGCATCACCTAAAAAGGACTCACCTCACAAAACTTCTGTGAAGGTTAATGAGCTTTCACTCTACTCCGTCCCTGAGGGTCAATCTAAATTTGTGGAGGAGCCAAGGACCTCACTTGAAGAAAGCATTTCACATCTCCGACGTTACTGAGAGCCATATACAAGTTGGTGTCAGGAGATGTACTCACAAACTAAGCCCAGGATGCAGAGCTTGGTTCAATGGGGGTTAGGCAGCTATGAATATCTCCAAAATGCACCTCCTGGATTTTTTCCAAGACTTGGTGTTATTGGTTTTGCTGGCATTGTTTTGGCTAGAGGTTCAAAAATAAAGAAGCTGGTGTATCCACCTGGATTCATGGGACTTGGTGCCTCTCTTTATTATCCACAACAAGCCATCGTATTTGTCCAGGTCAGTGGGGAGAAATTATATGACCGGGGTTTACGAGGATACATAGTTGTAGAAGATTTGTGGAAGAACTTTCAAAAGCCAGGAAATGTGAAGAATTCACCCGGAAATAAATAGAATGCTCCATGCTCTGCCCGTTTTAATCAGTTATAGGTAAACATTGGAAACTCCATGCAGTAAACCAGTATTTCTACAGAAAAATGGCAGAGAAGCCAGTACTGAATATAGTAAATTGGCTTTCTTCTTCAGGACAAACTATACTAGGCTTCTTTGTTATCTTGGGTGATGCCATACTGCAAGCGGACTAATCGGAAATCCTTTCACCTAGAGATAATGTCTAGCCTTAGAACTCCTTGCTCTCAAGCTGCTATTTATGTACATAATTAAAATTCCAAATTAAAAAAAAAAGAAGAAGAAGTGAAAAACAGTGCCTGGATGGCTCAGTGGGTTAAGCGTCTGCCTTCAGCTCAGGCCCTGATCCCAGGGTCCTGGGATCAAGCCCCGCATCGGGCTCCCTGCTCCGCGGGGAGCCTGCTTCTCCCTCTGCCTTTGTCCCTCCCCCCACTTGCGTGTGCACAAGCTCTTTCTCTTTCTCTCTCTCGCAAATGATTTTTTTAAAAAAGCAAAAAATAAAACTTTAAAGAACCCCTATTCTGTGCAGATACTAGACTACAATAAATGAAATAAATAAAGGGAAAAAACCACAAGTACTCAAAATTCTAGGCTTCTGAATAACAAAGAGGTAGACGGAGTAAACATAACCTAGGACAACCACCATGCACAAAAGTATACAATAGAGAAAAATCGTTTAATGTTCTCCAAATTATCTTGTCATCCTTTGGTGGAGAAGTTATTGAGAGCACAAACACATACTCTATCTGCTGGGCTGGTTTATTTCACTATGCCTAGACATTGTCAATAAAGGGCTATATTTGGAACCAATTTACTGCTGTTGTCTTTACAGCTCATACACTTGTTTTGGTTTTACAACTAATACATTTCGGCAGATTCCAGCATCCTCAAATGCACAATATTTTCTCGGTACCTTTGAAAAGCAAGTATAGGTAGAGCATTAGGGGCTCGTCATAATCCTCTGAAGATGAGCTGCTCCGGAATACAGTTTATAACCTTCCACGGCAGCAAGTATCGCATGTGCCTCCTCATAAAAATAAAAGCTCAGTCCTACAGCCTCAAATAAATCTGGAGGAGTCTAAGACAAAATCAGAGAGTGAACCTAGAAGCAATGGGAGAATGTAAATGACGGGAGACAACCCAGATGACATTTAATCCAATCTGTATAGAACAGTGATAATCAGAACACAATAACCACAACTGGTGAGCACCCAAATACCATTTTTTTCTCTGACTTACGCGTTCAAGGTAACAAAGTATGGAAAAAATAAAAAGTATTTTCTATAAATATTTTTACATACGCAATATAGAATTTTATCTCCTTCTATCAGACATTATATCCTCACTATTTTGCCTCATTTCTCAATACTCTTTAAAAGGTCATATTTTGGGGCGCCTGGGTAGCATAGTCGGTTGAGCAATAGATTCTTGGTTTCAGCTCAGGTCTGCTCTCAGGGTCATGAGACTGAGCCCCGTGCTGGGCTCCCTGCTCAGCATGGAGATCGCTTGAGATTCTCTCTCTCCCTCTCCCTCTGCCCCTTCCCCCGAGCTCTTTCTCCCTTTAAGATAAATAAATAAATCTTTAAAAAATATAAAATAAAAGTTTATGTTGTAAGGTTGCTCCATAACTGAAGAGGACCAATCCCCAATTAACTTTTAGGTTGTTTCCAACTGGTAACAATTATAAATACTTTGGTGATAAACTGTCTTATATGTATATATTGTTGTGCACATGTATGATTATTCCTGGGGATACACCATAGAAATAGAATTGCTGAGTCAGAGACAGACCCGTGCTTAGGCATTTGATCTATATTGACAAAGGGCTTGCCAGAAAACTTGAACCAATTTACATTTCCTCCACCTTCATGTATTCACCGACACTGGGTGCCATTCTCTTCATCTTTGTCAATTTGATAGGCCAGAGATTATATCTTGTATAACTGGAATATTTTCACTCCGATATTCATTGGCCCTTATTTGTAAATTGTACATATTCTTTATTTCTTCTCTTGTGGATTATTCTTATTGATTCGAATACACCCTATGTATCAAAGATAACCTTCTTTAACCTTCATATATCATGACCATTTTTTCCCAGTACACTTACCTTTCTTTTTTTAAAATCAAGTATATCAATCATTTTCTTTATGGTGTTCCTCACTTGCTGTTTTATTTCCAAATAGTAACCAACTGTCTAAATACAATATATTGACTACTTCATCTTTTTCCACTGCCACTTATAGACTAAATCCTTACACAGGGGGCATCGGCTTTGTGGCTGAGATTCCTGTTCTGTTTCACTGATTCTTGTGCTGGTGCTATGCTCCTAGTAGAACTCTATAATACATGTTAATGTATCTGAACCCGGTTATCCTGTCATTTTCTTAATTATTAGCTATTCTCACCAATTTCATTTTCCATACAACAACTGTAATCACTCTGTTGTGTTCCCAGTTCAAAAATCCTATTGGAATTATTTTAAACTTATTAAACTGAAGAGGCCTAACATCTTAATGCACAGTTTCTCACCCAAATCCATGTTTCTCCATGTCCTCCTTTTATGTCACTCAACAGAGTGCTTTTTCCAGAAAGGTCTTGCACATTACTAGACACTTTATAGTTTTTGTTGTCATTGTGAAGAGGATACTTTCCATCATATTTTCTAACTAGTTATAGCTGGTACCTGATAGAATTTTTATGGGCCAATAATTCTTTGAAAATTCTTCACAGGAGCACACTATTCCACTTTCATCATCACCCAGGTGTTCGCATTTCCACAGTGACTATATCTAGACAAGGCGGGGAGAGCACTGTTATACCCAAAGTGCCTCAGCCCCGTATTGTAGGTCAGACACGGCCAAAAGGATAATGATATCTGTGTAGCATTCTGCAAACTTTACAATTTTCCCCACATATTACCTCATCTAATATTCACAACACCTGCCTAAAGGGAACGGGATACTCTAGAGTAATCGAGTTGTCATTAGTCTCACCTTAAAGATGAGGAAATAGAGATTCAGATCTGAATCAGTCTCCTGAAAAGCTTAATTAAAATGCAGACATCTGGGTCCCATCCCACACCTATTTCCTCAAAATCTTAGGGGCGGGGTATGAAACCAGGGAATCTGTGTTTTCAACTAGCTCCCCCTGCTGGCTACCATGAAACATTTCGATCACGGAGTCAAAAGGCTACAATTGAACCTTTCTGCCTCCACCTTAGGCATCTATCCCACCATACCTCAATGCAAGCCTAGTAACTGTGAGGGTTTTTTTTTTTTTAAGCAATTTATGAAGAAGCTGGCATTTTTTAAAGTATCTCTTTATATAGGGGATCCTGCAAAAAGCATGCTCTGGTTTGCCACGACAAGCCCCTGTGTACAGGCTTCACTTATCATTCAGTGACTTCTTCCCAAAGTCTTTTTTTTTTTTTTAAAGATTTTATTTATTTATTTGAGAGACAGTGAGAGAGAGAGAGCGAGCACATGAGAGGGGGGAGGGTCAGAGGGAGAAGCAGACTCCCCGCTGAGCAGGGAGCCCGATGCGGGACTCGATCCCGGGACTCCAGGATCATGACCCGAGCCGAAGGCAGTCGATTAACCAACTGAGCCACCCAGGCGCCCTTCCCAAAGTCTTAATTAAAAGACAGCGCCCCTGTACTCTGTGACTAACGTCAGGGTGCCTGGCTGTTATGGCTTCCACAGCCCCAGTGAACCTCAGGACACCTTGGCAGTGGTCCTGCCCTACTGGCCTAGAATCCGACAGCCCCGTGGCTGATGAGAGTTGCCTAGAAAAGTGGCAGAGGGCTCCAAGCACAGATCCCACCCAGCAGAGCCCCACTGCCAGGGATCCTCTCGTGGCAGGTGGGCCAGCACCAGGGGAGGACGCCATTGCTGGTGACCCCATCCTGCCCGTTACTGTACAGAAAAGCTCATGGTGACCCTTCGGGAAACGCCAAAGACTCGTCTACAGAGAAAACCTTCAGTTTGGGGAGAGTTTAACGCATTTTTCAGTCACTCAACCACTATCTGTGGAGTTACAGGGCAGGCCCATGCTAAACTCTGAGACGTGAGAATAAATAATATACAGTGCTGTGCGGCCCAGGGAGCAAGGCGGCGTGGAAAGAGGCTTAATATTTGGAGGGAATTTTGGAGGGAAATTCGGAGGGAGTTTTATGGTTGTGGAAGTTTTCCACACTGACAAGTGCGGAGAAAGCATTCCAGAATTTCTTTCTCCAGAATTCCGGAGGGACCAGCTTAAGCAAAGGCATCATGAGTATAATACATTGCAAGAAGTCTGGATCACTGGAGGGTCAAAAAATAAAAGAAAGCTGGAAGGGTAAGCCAGGGTCGGCTTACAAGGACTCTGTATACTCTTGGAAGGTATTTGAGGTTTATCTTGGAGATGTTCAGGAACCCCAGCTGCGTGAGCTCTGGTGGCAGGAGGGAAAGCACAGCAGCTGCTCCTGGAGACCGGATGTGGATTAGGCGGCTTTGGCAATGACAAGGCTGGGAGGTTGGGCCGCACAAGGTCAGCTGCAAGGATGGTAAAGAGGACTCAGACTCCCAGGCTGCCGAGCAGGTAGAATTGGCAGGATGTGGAGACCAAATGAATGTCGTGGAAGGAAAAGTGAAGCCAAGCAGAACTCTGAGATTCCAGGATGTGGACGTCATGAAATCATGGCTTTTTGAAATTCCTTGAAAACCCTTGACAGGAACAGACTGTTAGTGTGTTCACCCCCGGCTGGCTCCAAGAGTCCTAGAACTAAACAAGCTCTGCCCCCTCCTCCTCCTTCTCCTCCGCCATCAGACAAGCACTGGCAAGGGCAGACCTTTCCTGAACGCGCACCCCACACCCAGAACGAAGGCAGCTTCATTCCCTCAAACTGTCCTCAAAGGTATTGTTCTTTAAGAAGCCATTTGTCCAGTGGTGCCACCTTCCATTTGGGTAGACTTTGCCGTACAAAATCGTCATACTTAGAAAACAAAACAAAACAAAATCGTCATACTCGTGCTCTCTTTTGCTCCCCAAACTTCCAATAAGAAAATCAAGACTTAGGGAAGCTGTAGCTTGCTCAAGCTCCCCGAGTTCATTTGCAGTGAATCCACAGTTCCAACCAGTTCTGCCTTAAAATCCAGGGCAGTTACAACTTCTAATAATTACAACCCCAATCCCTCTGTCATAATACCCATATGCCTAAAGGAGAAAGAAACGTGACCAGGGATGGAAGATGCATGCAGATAAGTGGTAGCTGGTTCACATGGGATCCTCATTGTTGCAGGACACATATACAGAGCTAACAACAACAATAAAAAGTCCTCAACTCAGAGTCCTAACAGATTCTCAGGTAGCCTGTCGGGTTTTCTCCTTGGTCTGTGTTCTGCAGAAACAAGACCTCATGCCTGCACATCAAATAAGAGACCTCCCCAGGCAACTTTTATTTGGGGTGGGGGGGGGGCGGAGAGGAGGGTGGAGGGAGAGAGAGTCTGCTGCTCAGCAAACAAGAAGCATTCCTTGCAAAGAAGGGGAAAGAGCTGCCTGGGGTGGGCCAGTGTAGATGGATGAGAAAGGTTTCAAGCCACATGAAGAGGATTGTGTATGTTGGTAGTTTGAAACTGACCAGGAAGAAATTCACTACCACTCATATTCAGGAAAATATGTCATTTATTTCTAGTTTCATACAGTTTTCTAACTTACTTTAATTTGAAGAAAATCTCAGATGCTTCTGAGTTGGTCCCTTATAAAACAAACATGCCTGTTGTGAGGCTTCAACCAGGTCACAAACATGCACAAGCAGCTCCTAAGAGTGGCCAGGGGAGCTAGGTACGTCACTGCCCCAGATGGGCTCTTCCAGAAAAAAGAAGAGTGGGGGATGAGGGTCAGTTCAGAGAGGGGAAAGGCGAGGCTGCTCCTGAAGATGTCCAGTCAGCTAAGCATGATGAGAGTCAGAATCAAGAATTTTCATTTAAACTCTCCATTTCTTATAGCCCCCTAGACACAGACTATTGTGATGACTAGCCCTGGCTTTTGAACAGCTTAGAAAGAGTTTTTATGCCCCCTTAGGGTAAACATGATTTGTTCATTTTCCAGGTGAGAGAGACCTACTGGCTTGCTCAACATCTCACCAAATGAGTCACAAAGTGTGGACTTAGATTCAGACATGAACAAAAATTATCTGAAACTTGGATATAAGGCCAAGAGCATGAAACTGTCCTTTTGCTGTCATGCTGGGGCACCCTCCCCCCAGGGATTAATAATCTGGGGGAATGTACCTTTGTACAGGTGCATGTTAACTTGTAAATCTTGTCAGGTAGACATGCAAAGATTTCCCAGTTAGTAGAAAAGACAACACCGAAGGCTATTTTTTCCATAGGACAACAACTAGTTTCCCATTGAACCTAGTCACTTCCTTCCAACCTTCTGCTTTTTAAGTACCTATAAATGTCAGTTCTTCAAAATGTTCCTTGTATAAGATTTGTCACCTTACTGGTTCTATCAATAAGTTAATAAATCTTTGACATATCTTCATCCTATATTTACCTGAGAGCACCACATTTTTACTTTTCTTAAAATTCAATTTCTTGCTATGTATATCATCTAGTGTTTCTTCCTCCGAAATAGCACCTTTATGGTATTACATGCACACACTTCATCAGGTCTGCCTCATCCTACCTCCCAAAAAGAGTACACTCAACATGAGCCATGCAGGCAGCTAGCTAAGTGCTGGGAATGAAAGGGTGGCTTCCTCCCAGCTGACCCAGCATTTCCACCATTCCAGTTCTTTGAATTCATCATCTATGCATCATGTTGACTTCAAAAGACTGCTCTTGGCAGATGAGATGGCCAGTCCACCACCTAACAAGGGAGGGACTTTGGATCAGGTTCCTCGTGCTGCTGATGAGCTGGGCTGAGGGTTTGAGCTGGCTTACAGGGAACAACCAACACTTCCTCATCCAGGTTTGCAAATGACATGCAGGGCCAGACAGGAGGTTACTGAAATGCCCAGGGGAGTAGGCTCAGAGCCCGCCTGGGACATTCTCTTTCTGGGTGAAACTAACTGATCCTCAAGAGAGCCAACCACTAACTTAGACTTCATTAGCACCTCATCCAGCTCACAAAATTAACCACTCCCATCTGCACAAAGAACTACAAGGAAGCAAAAAGTTTAATGGATTTGGAGAAGGCCTTCATTTTACATCTTAACAGGTCACTGACAACTTTTCACACTTTATTGAGAGAACCAACGGAGCCATTAGCACGTCATTTGACTCACTCTCTTTAAAACCTCTCTAAGCTCAGTAAACAACTCTAATAGCTCCAAGAATAGACGGTGATCTGGGATTGTAGCCTGACGGAGGTCTGCCAGGCAGATTTGCTGGCTGCAGGCGCTTCCCAGCAGTCAGTGTCTTGCCAGGGAGCTTCAAGCTGCAGCTCAGTGCATTTTGAAGGACTTTCTTCCACCTGAGCTGCCCTGGTGTTCCATTTCTGTACCATGTGCTCAGCTTCAACCGCGTATATTAGGAACTGTGCTGTGTACCATGTGGTATATGAAGTGTGGACATTCTGTCCTCAAGGGTCTTCCTATCCAGTGAGGGATACAAGACATAGATCTAAATAGCTACCATTTGGGATAGAAAGTGACCAGTAGGGGCACCTGGGTGGCTCAGTGGGCTAAGCGTCTGCCTCCAGGCCAGGTCATGATCCCAGGGTCCTGGAATCGAGTCCTGCATTGGGCTCTCCACTCAGTGGTGAGTCCGCTTCTCCCTCTGCCCTTCTCTCTGTGATCTCTCTGGCTCTCACTCTCTCTCAAATAAATAAATAAAATCTTTTTTAAAAAGTAGCCAGTAATTCATAAGTATAATACACTTTTGTGCCAGTTAAGGTGCACTGGAGATTCAGTGGAGAGCAAGTCCTTACTAAAGGTTCAGGAAGCATTTGTTGAATGAAGGAGAGTAGGTAATAATTGCTCAGCGTTTACTATGGACCAGACTGTGTGCCAGGCATTTTCTCATTTAATACGCTCTTTACAGGTGCTCTCTTTAGTAGGTGATGTTATCCCCATTTTTAACAAATAAGAAAGGAGGGGCTCAGAGATGTTAGGTGACTTTCCCAAGGTCACTCAGATTGTGAATAGCAAAGGTAGGTATCCGACACAGAACCATCTGACTTAAAAGATCCTGCTCTTTCAGCCTCACTACCTTTACTATTAGCATTGCAGGGCCTCCCTTCCTTCTGTGCTGTCTGACTGATCTGTTTCCGAACTGAGGAACTTTGCAGGACAGCCAGACCCTGTGCGCTTACCTCCCCCAGTAAAGCCAGTGTAGCTGGTGAACCACCCCCTGTCGCTCCCCCAGGACACCCTGAGTAACTCACGGCCATCCCTGGGACGCAGCTTATACCTGTCGTCCAGAAAGTCTTCTCTGATGAAGTTCCGCAGAGCGTGTGTGCGTGGGTGTGTGCGTGCGCGCATGCGCCCTGCGTGTTCCCACCCCCACCAGCACCCACACTCATGCGTGCACACGCAGTAATACAGCAATGGCCTTACTGTGTGCTCCCATCGCCCTCCGCACTGGCCCAGCATGGTGTTTACTACGTGACGCTGTGCCCAGCCTTGCGGGTGAACCCCTCCTCCCCACCCTCTAGGACAGGAGGAATTCTAGCTGGTCTTTCTACTCCCAACGCTGAGCGCAGTCCAGGAACCCCATAAACCCTGGAGTCGGGGAAGGACAGACAGAAGGGAAAACTCTGCCCGGAGTCTCCTCCCGCCCCGCGGCCTCACTGGGCTGGCACTCCCTCGGGCAGGTGCAATTCCCTGCAGCCAAAGCTGGGGCCGGAGGGGAAGCGGGCCAGAGGGAAGAGCCCAGAGCGCTCCTGTGACAAAGGTCAGAGCCACTGCTGAGGAACATCTGCAGAATGACCAGGCATCTGATGGCCCTGGGCCTGTAGGTCCTGGGACGCTCCTGGAGGGTCTCCAGAACAGCCGTTCCCGACCCGCCTGTTCTGGGCTCACCAGAGGCAGGAAATTCCATGTTGTAATGGTTGGATTTCTTCCCTTCATTCCTGACCCATGACTAGGTAGTGAATTGGTCATTAAAGAAACCACTTAGGCAGATTTCAGGAACATCTGACCGCGCTCCAAGCATGCAGGGAGAGGAAAATGAAACAGGACCAACCTCGGGGCCACACAGTCTCACCTTCATTCCCGTTGCTTGCCTGACATGGGAAAGGGAATCAAAATGTTTGGAAGCCCTTCTTCTGTCAGCATCGTGGCCAGCGTTGCATGGAGCTGCGTTCACCACGTCAACATACACATTTGAAAGCTCTTTTGGGCGAGCGGCGGCAGCCATGTTATCAAGCTGCACACCTGTTAATGTGGGCAGATTAGAAACATTGTTCCTGGTGTCTAGGGACGCAGCGCTTTTCAACAAGTACTTTTCAGAGAATGAGCCATTGAGAGGTACTTAGCCTACATGTAGCCCAGGAACCTAAAAACAAATAAAAGTCCAATCAGTCCTGAATCAACAACTCTGAGCAACAGGCTGGAGAATGGGGCGGCGGGCATGTGCAGAGAGCTGGTGATAAAGGTTACTACCTGGTAGATCTTTCTCTCCTGCACAGCTAATGGTTGGAGGAACCAAAAATCATCTTTACACTGCATTTGCACATTTTTTGATCAAGTAAGGAAAAAAATCACATTTTACTTCCTTTTTCTAAAAAGAGATTAAATGTGGGGGAGGGGATTTAAATTCACTCTTTCCATTCGCCATGAGGATTTTGCATTCCATGTGATCCATCTCAGTTTAGTTTCAAGCTGAGACTTTATTTCATTTCCAGACATGTACAGAGTGGTCCGTACCCCTCCATTACTTCTTCCTTTTGAACACAATTGCGTGGCGAGGCACTAAGCCTGCTGGGTAAATCAAACTGTCAACTTTCCACCCTATGCACACCCTTTAGGTCTGTGAAAGCAAACCCGGACAACACCTCCTCCTGCACCTAACATTCAATATTGTGATAAATCAGGTGAGCTAAAGCACTGGACTATTTAATTAAAAAAAACTTTTTAAAAATAAATATTAAGCCCTTCTTGTTTCATTATTAGCTTTGCCTTATAGACTATAAAATATGTAGGTGGGTTACTGTTCTTGGTTTTTATGGTTTTATTAACATTTCAGAGACAGACCAAAGCAGAGAGATTTCGAGCAAAGAAGCTGTTTACACAGTTCTGTATCCTGAAAGGTGGCTCCAACGGAACAAAAGAAAAAAATAACCGAACCAAGAAAGGGTCCAGCATCCTTTTCCTTTCAAGAGCTTGATATTCGAGGGCCTAATAGGGATCCACGAGTAGCCTACAGAGTGCCCTCATGGCACAAATAATATTCACCTTGGTTGAGAAATGTGGACTTAGCTGAGCCCATCTGCTCTTACTGCAGGCCAAGGTTGCCTTTCATTTGGAAATCATGCTGTCAGCTTGGTTTAGAATATACATGGTGAGGCATATGCTTCTTACTGCCCAGGAAGAGGTTGTCATGGAGAAATGTGAAGCCTCCTGACGAAAGCTTGCATTTATGGACTCTCCTCTTCTCTTCTCCCCTAGTTACTGTGACAGTGGGAGGCAAGCAGCACTTGCTCGGACTATATGACACCGCCGGACAGGTAACGTTTTGCTATTTTGATTCATTAAGGGTTTGGGAGTGGGGAGAATGATCCATGTGGCTAGGCATATGGGAACAGATATTACCTCTTCTGATCACTTGGGACAAATTTATTGTCTATCTAAATGACAACCAGTGGTACATTCTTTTTTTTTTTTTTTAAAGATTATTTTTTTATTCATGAGAGACAGAGAGAGAGGGAGAGGCAGAGAGAGAAGCAGGCTTCCCGCTGAGCGGGGAGCCCGATGCGGGACTCAATCCCAGGACCCCGGGATCATGACCCGAGCCGAAGGCAGATGCTCAACCATCTGAGCCACCCAGGCGCCCCCAGTGGTACATTCTTAATCTTAACAATGTTTATAATTACAAAACAACCAAATCATTACATTACTCAAAGTGTTGATGGGCAAATAACGATTCATTCATTGGTTGATGACTATCAATAACAAAATAACATATTTGGCCAAGAGCCTCAATTTCTTCCTACCCACACCAATTTTGAATTTAGAATGAATGAGTCAACTTTATAAATTTTACTTTCACCCATTTTTTTTCACATTATATTCTTTGCCCAGCCTTTATTTGAATTGCCTAATGAGCCCTGGAAAGGTCTAAAAAGAGATGGAGGGTGGGTGGGGGTGGGGGAGGGAGATGGATTAAGTGTTTGAAAGAAGAAAAGCCGGGATCCTGAATGGTTTCTAAAAGTGAGGGTCGAGCCCTGAATAACTGGAGGTTGACTCTAAATTCTCTCAGCTTCTTGAAATAACCTCACTCTGTCAGAGATATGTCTTCAAGTTGGAGAACGTGGCCAACCAGTAATGTAAGGCCATAGACTAGAAAGAACCCTCAACACTTATCACTTAGCACATGCCCTACTCGGATAAAAATGCCACCTCATCTTTCTTTCCTCGCACCTCATACTCCACTATGAAACGTTTCTAATGTTACAAATTCATGGGTTGAGCAACTGATGGCTGTGGCCCAATTTCTTTGATAGAGCTTTTGTTACCATTGGGTCATTTATTTAGGTCAAAGTCAGCGGGTTGTTCATACATCTTAAGTCCTTTGGAGTGAACACTGACCATGCTCTTTCCCGCTCTGAGTTTCCTGGTCATTGTTCTTTGTAGTTATGCATTTGTCTAGGCCTTTTGTTCACAATTATCTGGAGATGTGTCTTTTTGCTCAACTTGAAAACTCTGTACTAGGAAAAATAATAATACATGGAATTCCTTTGGGGGTTTCTGTATGTATTTGCAAGGACCATGTATAAATGCCTATGGGACATTAGAGGCTGATGTACGATAGGCCTGGACAGTGCGGAACTTGGAAAATCTTGCACCAGACTCAAGACTTCTAAAAATTAGTCAGTTATCCTTCATTTGCAGATGGTTGTTTTAGCCAGCTACTCTCAGGAACCGGGGGTGCAGGAGGCTTCTCCCATTGATATCAAGACACACAATTAGGAAATGATGTTCCAAATGCCTAAATCAGAAACTTGGTTCAGCTCCTCTGGGTTAAGGTACAGAGGCCTCAGTGCACCTGCTACTTGACTGCCCCCCCCACCAGAAAGCCTTCCAGCAATAGAGGTACACTGTTTTTTGGACTGAATTTGCCTACTTTCATTCAGTCATATAGTCATTAGGGTGTCCCCATTCATCAGAATCTCACAGCCTGGAAGAGAGAGTTTACACCCTTCATCCTCATAGTCAGAGTTTATGAATACAATCTAGTTTGAAAAGTTCAGTACAGCAAGGATTATTGCCTGGCTCTGAAACCTCTCTGTTTCCCTCACCTTCTAAAAAGCTCCCTTTGCCCCTCACGCCCATCCAGTGCTCCCCTCTTCTATATCAATCCATGACAATTGTTAGTTTCTACCCATTCATTGTCCCCAGAACAAACTCCCTAAGCCTCTGTTTAATTTCAAATCCAATATAACTATTTAAAAGCTCCTATAAAGTTTAATTATTCTTTCCCACTGCTGTCCATTTTAGAAAAAATTTTAAATAACACTAGTATAAGACTTGAAGCTCTAAAACAGTATAAAAATATCCTTAAACTCCAAATTGAAGAAAATAGAATAATCCAAACCTGACACAGAAGAAGTGATGGGCACTGATAAAATATCACAACAAGTGGGTTATAAATATTCAACTTAACTTGTACTCTAATGCTTTCCACCAGCTACTTTGAAAGCTCAAAAGTGGACAACGTTCATGGAGGGGCATGCAGCTTGGGGAAAAGGAATCAGAACACATCTTAAGATTCCTTCTAGGCCTAAAATTCTGTGATTAGGACTTTAACAGACTATTTAAAGAAAGCCTAAAAGACCTGGGGTAATTAAAATGATTTGAGGCCAGACCCAAGGGAAACCTTCCAGCAGCAAAGGATTATTAAATATTGGATTGTGTTGCCACCTAAAGGGTGACATGTAATTCATTTTGTACAATAGTGGTGGTTCTCAAACTTGAGCAGATATCAGAATCACATGCAGCCCCTGGGCCCCTGGGCCCCACTTTCAGAATTTCTGATTCTACAGGTCTGGAATGGGGCCCAAGAATTTGCATTTCTAACAGGCTTCCTGGTGCCTTGACTGCTGGTCTGTACACCATATTTTAAGAAACACTTCTGGGGCACCTGGGTGGCTCAGTTGGTTAAGTGTCTGGCTCTTGGTCTCAGCCCCAGTCTTGATCATAAGGTCATGAGTTCAAGCCCAGTGCTGGGGAAAAAAAAAAGAATCACTGTTCCGGAACCTTGCCACTCAAAGTGATGGTCCACCAGCAGCATCAACATCACCAGGGAGCTTTTTGGGAATGCAGATTCTCAGGCTCCAGCCTACTGAATCTGAAAATTCATTTTAGGAAGATCCCCACATGATCCATATGCGAAGCACTACTCTAGAAGTCTCTGGTGATCAAAGCATGGCTCTAACATTAGGAGGATGCAATGGAAAATACCCCTTACCTGAGCTGATTCCCCTGGTTCCACACCTCTGCCAATATAAGGGCTTTGTGACACATTTAACTTAGAAGCATGATCCCAAAATACCCATTGCCTGCCTCAGGCAGGATCATCCACTGTCCTCAGTTATATTTCAGCAAACGTCACTGAGGTCACAAGGTTAAGGAACATTCAACTCATTCAAAAATACTCATATGGCCAGAGTTACTAAGAAAGAGAGGTGATCTCAAAACCAACTGATTAATCTCTGAACCACAAAAAAGAAATAAGTCTGAAACCAACTCTAGAATGCTATCTTGCTGGGAATAATTAGATTTTCTGACATGAATAAACCAGGAAGTAGTGTCCCTCCTCTTTGTCTTGAGCTAACTGTGGGTCAGAGTTGATGAAAACAACCTCAAGAGGCACAGGTTCTGAAAAGTAAAGTGATCGGAACTTGGTATTTCTACCCTCAAAGTCAGTGCTAGACAAAATGCTTTAACCTGGCTCTGTCCACATGGCCATACCTAGTCATACGACTGTGGCCCCACCAGCGCCCCCTCCATAGACATGCTCCTGGCCCTTCAGAAGCCCACCAAGCATTTGCTAAAGACAATTTAGAATGAAGTCACAGGGGGGCGCCTGGGTGGCTCAGTCCTTAAGGGTCTGCCTTTGGCTCAGGTCATGATCCCAGGGTCCTGGGATCGAGCCCCGCATCGGGCTCCCTGCTCCATGGGAAGCCTGCTTCTCCCTCTCCCACTCCCCCTGCTTGTGTTCCCTCTGTTTAATAGCAGTAGCTATTAAACATGAGCTCCCTCCCCAAAGCCCTGAAACAAAGGAATATTGGGACTTGGAGTAGAATCCTTTGAAAACAAAGGGTCTTCAGAACTCTGGTTCATCTATTAGGTAGAATTCCAAACATTAAGTTAAGACAATGAGGTGAGGGATTTTTTGCAGGCTGACTCTGCATGTGACCCCTCAGCTCACACTGGAGAGGCAGTAAGGCCGGGCCTGGATGCCAAATCTATTGAGGTTGTGCCAAGTCATGCTGTACAGCACAGGCCCCTGGTAGTGTATTACTAAAAGTTTCTGAAAGGGATTTCTAGAGTTCAGATCTTTGGCTCAGCTACAAAGAGTCCCAGAGCTGACTTTTCCATGACGTACTTGCAGGCCAGTGTGTTTCGAGTGCGTCATCAGAGACCAAGCAGAGAACAGGATGCTGGGGTAGGGACGCTGCAGTGAAGCCTGGGCATTCGCCAACCGAGGAATGCCAAACTGGGGGACCGGTCTGTCCCAGGTCATGGCTCAGAGCCAGGCAACCTCCCATCCTGCTCCCAGTCACCTAGAACGGAGCCTGCCATGGCAGGAGACATCTTGCCCCCTCCTGTCAGTGAGCCCTCAGCTGAACGAGCCATGTGGGTGAAGCCCTACTCAGATCGTGACCCCTCAGGCCTAACTCCAGGATGGACATATCTCATAGGCCACATTTGCAAAAGTGGTGTTGGCGGCACCATCAGGGAAGAATAGGGATCTCCTGGTGTCAGGAGCTGGGTATCTCAGCAGGATGAACCCCCAGGTTCTCTGCACACAAGCGCCACAGGATGGGGGGCTAACCGTATGTGGGCAAGCATGGAATGGTGTCTGTCACTGCGAAGCCACAGCCCCCAGCAGCTCAGCTGTCACCAGTGACTAGGGAAGTGTGGGGGTAGAAAGGCCGTCAGCCACATGCCACCCTCAGCCAGGACTGCACACCGTGTGTCTTCACCTGCCCTGATTCCACAAGCTCCTCTGCCCCCGAGAGCTTGATGAGGCATGAGAGGCAAGTACAGCTGGGGTTCACTCATGGCAACCCAGGGTCCACTTGGAAGGACATGAGCCTTCTCTTTGGCCATTGGCTGACCCCATGGGGCCATCTGGAGCACAGAACCTGGCATCAACCCTCCACATAAAGTTTGCCTAACACCTCAAAACAAATGTTTTTTCCCCAATGAGCAACTCAACTTTTCTTGCTCATAGGTATCTTAGTGTGGTTTCAGAGGTGTGCAATTTGGAGATTAGGAAGAAGTTTGCTAACAAGAAGTTTGCTAACACAATCTTACTTCTCAAATTATCAAAAAAAAAATTGAGCTGTAGGGACATTGATTCAGAGGTGTAATTAGAATACGCAAGTACGTGGGTCTTGTTACTAGTCAGTTTAGAAAAAGTGAATTTCAGATTCAGCCCTGGTATCCACTGAGGGCGGATTCACTGAAGCTATTGTTCACGGGGATGGACTCTTGACCACTAGAGAACTTACTACATTCAGGACGGTGCTCTAAGTGGTCGACACATACGAATGCACTTTATTCTCAAACAACCTTATGGGGCAAGCACTACTATCAACTTCATTTTACAGATAAAGAAACAGGCCAAGAGAATTTACCCAATGTCACACAGTAGTCACAGACAGTGCTGGGATTTGAACCCAGAGAATGTGTCTCCCCGGCCCACGCTTTTAAGCACTGTGCTACACTCCCACCCTCTGGCTATTGTTCACATTTTCCAAACCAAGCCTGACAGATATGAGTGTACTTATGGGGGAAGACGAAAATGAGACTTATGCTAAAATCTAGGATAAATGTCACTAAACCCAAGAGGACTTGGAAGCAGAATTCTATTTCCAAATGATTGTGGGTAGGGGATGGGGTGGGTTTGGGAGTTGGGAGAGGGGTAGTCTCAATGCAACTCTCCTTGTCACTCAAAGTGTGGTCCCTGGACCCGCGGCATCAGCATCACCTGGAAACTTGTTAGAAATAAATTCTCAGGCTTCATCCCAGACCTGCTGCTGAATGAGAAGCCGCACATTAACAAGATTCAGGGGTGCCTAGAGTCTGAGAAGGATTGGTCGAATCGTTCCACTTCCTCACCACCTGGACCACGACGCTCTGGCTAATCCAAACATGTGTGGAAGGCGTGTGGCCATCTGACGAGGCTGCCCATGAACTGTTCTTTCTTCGTAGTGGCCCACAGTCATCCTAGAGCACCGGATCTGCCTTCAAACCAGTCTCCCACCGTCGGGGTAAAGTTAGTGGAAAGTACTCAAAAGCCTACCTTGCCCCAGCTCCCTCCCTATCCCCTGAAGCCCCCCCCCCCAGCCCCCTCGTCCATTTTAGCCCTCCAAACCCCACCCAAGTCTCAGTTTTAGATTGACACACTGTCTCCTCTGACACACTGTCTCCTCTGACACACTGTCTCCCCTGACACACTGTCTCCTCTGACACACTGTCTCCTCTGACACACTGTCTCCCCTGACACACTGTC